>NW_021181103.1:0-1722 GCF_002162155.2 Triticum dicoccoides | reverse complement strand
GAGTCAGCGGAAGCAACAATATCTGAGTACAGACATAAGTTAAACAAGTTGCCTTAAGAAGGCTAGCACAAACTGGGATACAGATCGAAAGAGGCGCAGGCCTCCTGCCTGGGATCCTCCTAACTACTCCTGGTCGTCGTCAGCGGGCTGCACGTAGTAGTAGGCACCTCCGGTGTAGTAGGGGTCGTCGTCGACGGTGGCGTCTGGCTCCTGGACTCCAGCATCTGGTTGCGACAACCAGGAAGAGAGGAAAGGGGAAAAGGGGGGAGAAAGCAACCGTGAGTACTCATCCAAAGTACTCGCAAGCAAGGAGCTACACTACATATGCATGGGTATATGTGTAAGGAGGCCATATCAGTGGACTGAACTGCAGAATGCCAGAATAAGAGGGGGATAGCTAGTCTTATCGAAGACTACGCTTCTGGTCACCTTCGTCTTGCAACAGGCAGAAGAGGGTAGGCTGAAGTCCTCCAAGTAGCATCTCCAAGCAACATCTCATAGCATAATCCTACCCGGCGATCCCCTCCTCATATCCCTGAGGTAGGGCAACCACCGGTTGTATCTGGCACTTGGAAGGGTGTGTTTTATTAAGTATCCGGTTCTAGTTGTCATAAGGTCAAGGTACAACTCCAAGTCGTCCTGTTACCGAAGATCACGGCTATTCGAATAGATTAACTTCCCTGCAGGGGTGCACCACATAACCCAACACGCTCGATCCCATTTGGCCGGACACACTTTCCTGGGTCATGCCCGGCCTCGGAAGATCAACACGTCGTAGCCCCACCTAGGCAAAACAGAGAGGTCAACACGCCGGTCTAAACCTAAGCGCACAGGGGTCTGGGCCCATCGCCCATAGCACACCTACACGTTGCGTGGGCGGCCGGAAGCAGAACTAGCCCCCTTAATAGAAGAGCAGGCTTACGTTCCAATCCGGCGCGCGCCGCTCCGTCGCTGACGTCTGAAGTGCTTCGGCTGATACCACGACGTCGGGATACCCATAACTACTCCCACGTAGATGGTTAGTGCGTAGAGGCTCGTAGCCAGACTCAGATCAAATACCAAGATCTCGTTAAGCGTGTTATTATGAAGCAACCGCGGACGCCGACCAGGGCCAGGCCCACCTCTCTCCTAGGCGGTCTCAACCTGCCCTGTCGCTCCGCCACAAAGATCCACACAGAGGGCCGTCGGGACAAAGGTCCTTTCAGCCCCCAATCCGTGAAACACTCGCGGGTACTCTTCGAGCTGACCCGACTTTAGTCACCATCTGTATAGTATGTATGTATGTATAGTATATACCCGTGATCACCCCCCGAGTGATCACGGCCCAATAGTATAGCAAGGCAGACTGACAAGAATGTAGGGCCAATGATGATAACTAGCATCCTATACTAAGCATTTAGGATTGCAGGTAAGGTATCAACAGATGTAGCAACAATGTCAGGCTATGCATCAGAATAGGATTAACGAAAGCAGTAACATGCTACACTACTCTAATGCAAGCAGTATAGAGGAGAATAGGCGATATCTGGTGATCAAAGGGGGGGCTTGCCTGGTTGCTCTGGCAAGAGAGAGGGGTCGTCAACTCCGTAGATGAACTGGGCAGCAGCAGCGTCGGTCTCGTAGTCTACCGGAGAGAAGAGGGGGAAGAAACAATGAATACCAAGTAAACAGATGCATATCGATGCATGACATGTCAAGAAGCGATGCTAGGCGTGCCCTAAC
>NW_021181102.1:0-1140 GCF_002162155.2 Triticum dicoccoides | reverse complement strand
CCCTACCTCTCTCCCTACTCCTCCTCTCCCATGGTGCTTGGCGAAGCCCTGCTGGATTGCCACGCTCCTCCACCACCACCACGCCGTTGTGCTGCTGTTGGATGGAGTCTTCCTCAACCTCTCCCTCTCTCCTTATTGGATCAAGGCGTGGGAGACGTCACCGGGCTGTACGTGTGTTGAACGCGGAGGTGCCGTCCGTTCGGCACTAGGATCATCGGTGATTTGAATCACGACGAGTACGACTCCATCAACCCCGTTCACTTGAACGCTTCCGCTTAGCGATCTACAAGGGTATGTAGATGCACTCTCCTTCTACTCGTAGCTGGTTTCTCCATAGATAGATCTTGGTGACACGTAGGAAAATTTTGAATTTCTGCTACGTTCCCCAACAGTGGCATCATGAGCTAGGTCTATTGCATAGATTCTTTGCACGAGTAGAACACAAAGTAGTTGTGGGCGTTGATTTTGTTCAATATGCTTACCGTTACTAGTCCAATCTTGTTTCGACGGTATTGTGGGATGAAGCGGCCTGGACCGACCTTACACGTACTCTTACGTGAGACAGGTTCCACCGATTGACATGCACTTGGTGCATAAGGTGGCTAGCGGGTGCCAGTCTCTCCCACTTTAGTCGGAACGGATTCGATGAAAAGGGTCCTTATGAAGGGTAAATAGCAATTGACATATCACATTGTGGTTTTGCGTAGGTAAGAAACGTTCTTGCTAGAAACCCATAGCAGCCATGTAAAACATGCAACAACAATTAGAGGACGTCTAACTTGTTTTTGCAGGGTATGCTATGTGATGTGATATGGCCAAGAAGAATGTGATGAATGATATGTGATGTATGAGATTGATCATGTTCTTGTAATAGGATTCACGACTTGCATGTCGATGAGTATGACAACCGGCAGGAGCCATAGGAGTTGTCTTTATTTATTGTATGACCTGCGTGTCATTGAAGAACGCCATGTAAACTACTTTACTTTATTGCTAAACGCGTTAGTCATAGAAGTAGAAGTAGTCGTTGGCGTGACAACTTCATGAAGACACGATGATGGAGATCATGGTGTCGTGCCGGTGACGATGATGATCATGGAGCCCCGAAGATGAAGATCAAAAGGAGCAAAATGATATTGG
>NW_021181101.1:0-1098 GCF_002162155.2 Triticum dicoccoides | reverse complement strand
GGAGATGTATAAGTCTGCCAGCTGACTAGCGGTTATACTCTCTCGAACAGGTAGAAAATGGGCTACTTTGGAAAGACGATCGACCACGACGAAAATAGCATTATTCCCTCTCTTGGTCCTGGGAAAACCGGTAATGAAATCCATACCAATTTTATCCCATTTCCATTCAGGAATAGCTAAGGGTTGAAGGGTGCCAGCAGGCCGTTGGTGCTCTGCTTTTACACGACGACAGACGTCGCAATTTGCAATATACTGAGCAATTTCTCTCTTCATCCTAGTCCACCAGAACCTCTGGCGTAGGTCCTGATACATCTTAGTACTACCAGGATGAATGGTGAGAGGGGATTCATGAGCCTCCTTAAGGATCAACTGCCGTAGATGCTGGTTCTTGGGAACCACTAGACGGTTCTCAAGGTACACAACACCATGATCATTTGTGGAGAAACAACTAGCACCTCCGCTAGCAATGTTCTCCTTGATCTTAGCTATTCCCTTATCTCGCTTCTGGGCAGCAATGATTTGATCCGTAAGAGTAGGTTTCGCCACCAAGGTGGAAAGAAATCCTTGAGGAACAATGTGAAGGTTAAGCTTCCGAAATTCCTCATGGAGAAGCGGTTGACTTTGTTGTAACATGAGATTGTTACAATAAGATTTACGACTTAGCGCATCAGCCATGACGTTGGCTTTCCATGGGGTGTAGGTTATTCCTAAGTCGAAGTCTGTGATCAATTCAACCCAACGTCTTTGCCTGAGGTTCAGATCCGGTTGGGTGAAGATGTACTTCAAACTTTGGTGATCAGTGAATATTTCGCAACGATTACCGAGGAGGTAATGTCGCCAGGTTTTAAGTGCATAGACTACAGCTGCAAGCTCTAGATCATGAGTAGGATAATTCTCCTCATGTGGGTGCAATTGCCGTGAAGCGTAGGCAATTACGTGTCGATCTTGCATGAGAATGCAACCTAGTCCTTGTCGCGAGGCGTCGCAGTAGATAACAAAATCCTTGGAGAAGTCTGGCGGTACCAGTACGGGAGCAGAAGTCAGGCGTCTTTTCAGTTCCTGAAAGCTGTGCTCACATTGTGGAGTCCACTCGAACTT
>NW_021181100.1:0-2546 GCF_002162155.2 Triticum dicoccoides | reverse complement strand
GAGCGCCGCCGCCCCCGTCCCCAGTGAGCGCCGCCGCCGCCCTGCCCTTGCCCGCCGCCCGTGCGTTGCGCCCTTGCCCGCCGCCCGCCGCCCGCTGGCCCTGCCTGCCGTCCTTCGCGCGCCGGCAGAAGAAGAAGAAGGAAGAAGAAAAAGGAAGAAGAAGAAGAAAGAAAAAGGAAAAAGGAAGAAGAAGAAAGAAGGAAGAAGAAAACAAAAGAAAAACAGAAGAAAAACAAGAAAAAGGAAGAAAAAAGAAAAAAGGAAGAAAAAAAGAAAAAGGAAGAAAACAACAGAAGAAAAAAAGAAAGAAGAAAAAAAAGGAAGAAGAAATAAAGAAAGAATTTTTAAAATTAAATACGTGAAAATACGTGAAAGAATTTTTGTGTCTAATAAAATCAATTTTTTGAAATACACGAATAATTTTTAAATTCACGAATATGTCATGAATATTTTTATTCCTGTTTTTATTCCTGTTTTTTCCACAATTTGTTTATACGGAGAGGGGCGGCGAGGGGGGCGGCGATGCGCGCGGTGTTTTTTTAGGGATCGAGAGGGGACGGCGAGGGTTATAAATGTGTTGTCCTCGCCTCCCCTCTCCATGACGCCGTCGTTTGCCGCCCCGTCTCGCGCTCTACCGTGACACCCTCTCCCACCCCTTCCTCGCCCCCTCCTTTCGCCACCGCCCTTTCGCCACCGCCACCGCCACCGCCCCCCTTCTTCACTTAATTAATTTGTTTTTACTACATGTTTTCAGGACTGACATAATGGCGGACGATAGAGCTGACCCGATTATGGACAACTATGATCCGGACGGTGAAGCACATATGTTCGGCATCATAAACGGCGATATTCTATATGTGCCGACCGGAGAAGAAGAAGATGATATCTCTTCTTATCTGAACCTTGACGGTGAAGATGAAGGGCGCCGTCAGCAAGATGATGCCGAACAAACGTCGATAAACGACGATCTTCAAATGGAAGTAGCAACCACCTCCGGCGCCGAGGTATATATATACATTGAGCCTCTGGTGATACAAACTAACTGATTTGAATAAATATGTGTGTACTAACGCGCGCGACTCTTTCTTATTTTAGCCCTCGGCCGAATCGTCGAAACAATCGAGTACGTCGTCAAAGCGTGGCGCAACCAAGACGATGAAACAAGGAGAATGCTGCAGAAGTAATTATTTTCATTCATTTGCGCTCTATATCGATCGGCCTATTTCGTTCATTTCCTAATATCAAGTAACTAATTAATAACTCTCTTGTTCATTTAATTTTCTTTGCCTCGTAGGGTTTGGAAACGGTTCGTAGATACAAAGGTCGGTGAATTCAAAAAAGAGCTAGAATTCAAAATGTTAAAGGCTAAGAATGCTGGGGATATTCAGCCACCGGAGACCAATCTATGTGGATACTATGTCTGTGAGATGATCCGGCGATACACCTCTGAGCGGGTTCCGAGTGATACCAATGCTCAGAGGAATAACCTCCGGTGGATGCTTAGTCCAGAAGCTCGCTTCCGACCACTTCAAGAGGAACTAGCTGGATGGTTCAGCAGGGAAGTCCTCCATCCTAAAGGAGAACACTATTACGAGGACGTAGAACTTTATATGCATTAAATCATGTATGGAAACTTGTTCAAAATTGTATATGGTCATCCGATGATATTGAATATATATTGTATATTCCTCTTGAATTCTTTTTGGTTCTAATTTCAAATTTATTTGAAATTGTACATTCATATGCATGTATGTAGTACCGTAGAATATATGAAACTCCTTCAAAATTAAAATAAAGCACAAAAGAAATAAAACAATACAAATTAAACAGAAAACAGGTTTAGGGGGGGGGGCTAAAACCCTAAACCTGCGGCGGCCTTTAGTCGCGGTTGGCCAGAAGAACCGCGACTAAAGGTCCTCCGCCCCGACGGCCACCTGGCGCCCACGTGGACGGGCCTTTAGTCGCGGTTCTTAAGCAACCGCGACTAAAGGGGGGGGCCTTTAGTCGCGCACGGTCTGTCGCGGTTGCGCAACCGCGACTAATGGCAGTTGCGAACCGCGACCAAAGGCCCTTTTTCCACCAGTGCCAGGTGGTGACCATGCCCCCCTCCACAGCCGCCATTAGCACCTATGATGATTTTGCTCTATGGCTAGATAATATAGAGCTGCCGGCTTACATTGACTATGATGCCATCATGACATCATGGAGTTTCTAGGTTAATGAGTGCTTAATTAGGCTTGTCGGGGGTTAGAAAATGCAGCCAAGGCTCTAACGTTTTGCAGCTCAAACCCTAGCGTTTTTGTTTCCTTACAAACAAGGCCCTAACATTTTGTAGCCAACACCCTAAATTTTTTGTTTTCTTACAAACAAGGACAAAATTTTGACAAGTCGGGAGAAATTTTGCTAGAAATTTCGGCAGCATAACGCGTGGGAAAGAATCACATGTCTTCTTGTATTTCATATTTCACATGGAAGGGAGGGGGACACCGCATGCCATTACAAGTACTCCACCGCTGGCAAGCCAATCGTTTTCCTCCGTCCCTGGC
>NW_021181099.1:0-1110 GCF_002162155.2 Triticum dicoccoides | reverse complement strand
GTTCGCCCCAATGCTTGTCGATCCTGCACTTCACGTTCAGCTTTAGAAGCAAGATGGAATAAACGAGTGATATTAGTATACTCCTTATAGTCTAGAATGGTCTGAATCTCTCTATTTAATCCACCCAGAAAACGTGCAAGCATAGCTTCATTCTCCTCAACAATACCACATCTAATCATGCCAGTTTGTAATTCCTGATAATATTCTTCTACAGAATTTTTCCCTTGTCTTAAACGCTGCAATTTTTGAAGCAATTCACGTTGATAATATGGTGGAACCCAACGCGTGCGCATAGCAGTTTTCAAAGCAGCCCAAGTAGTTGGAATAGGATATAATCTACAATGTTCAGACCACCATACACATGCAAAACTAGTGAAAGCACAAACAGCAGCAGCAACTCGTCTCTCCTCAGGATATTGTAAACATGTAAATCGTTGTTCAGTTTCTAACTCCCAAGTAAGATACATATCAGGAACATATCTACCCTCAAATGGTGGAATATTCAATTTCAGTTTAGGAATATGGACATCATCTCGTACCTGAGGTGGTGGTGCAGGCCTACCATTACGAATATATACCTGAGGTCGACCTGCTGGTGGTGGTACAGGTGGCTGCACGTAGTGTTGATTTTGATCAACCTCATCCTCATAATCTCCCACATAATCATCCTCCTCCGCATCAGCAACAGGAGCCACAGAAGTATCAACAGCAGCACCAACAGTTTGGCCAAACGCAAGAGGAACACGGCTTGCTCGGCGGAGGTCTGCTTCGCGACGTGGAGGTAGTCGTCGTTGTTGTTGTTGGAGAGGTGCGTTAGGTGCAGCGGGTGGTGGTGGTGGAAGACGCGCGAGCAATTCATTAAACTTGTTATCGAGCTTTGTTTCGAACGTCTTCTCAAGGCCAGTGATCTTCTCCATGGCCTCTTCAAAATTGTTCAGCACATCTTGCACCTGTTCAGTCATCATTTGCTGAAACTTATCATGAAGCTCCTTGTTCGATAAATTCTCCCAGTCAATCTCGTCGGCTTGTGATCCTGGCATGGTTAGCAGCAATAGAAACACACAAGAATATGATCCTACAGACTACGAACAAGTGGTGGTGGTGGGTGTC
>NW_021181098.1:0-1051 GCF_002162155.2 Triticum dicoccoides | reverse complement strand
TCTTTCCACCAAATCCAAATCCTATGAGAGAGAGTTGAGTGTTGGGAAGACTATCATTTGAAGCACAAGAGCAAGGAGTTCATTACCTACACACCATTTGTTACTTCTTGGAGAGTGGTGTCTCCTAGATTGGCTAGGTGTCACTTGGGAGCCTCCGACAAGATTGTGGAGTTGAACCAAGGAGTTTGTAAGGGCAAGGAGATCGCCTACTTCGTGAAGATCTACCGCTAGTGAGGCAAGTCCTTCGTGGGCGATGGCCATGGTGGGATAGACAAGGTTGCTTCTTCGTGGACCCTTTGTGGGTGGTTGCTTCTTCGTGGACCCTTCGTGGGTGGAGCCCTGTGTGGACTCGCGCAACCGTTGCCCTTGGGTGGAGCCCTGTGTGGACTCGCACAACCGTTACCCTTCGTGGGTTGAAGTCTCCATCAACGTGAATGTAGGATAGCACCACCTATCCGAACCACGGGAAAAACATCCGTGTCTCCAATTGCGTTTGAATTCTCCAAACCCTTCCCTTTACATTCTTGCAAGTTGCATGCTTTACTTTCCGCTGCCAATATACTCTTTGCATGCTTGCTTGAATTGTGTGATGATTGCTTGACTTGTCCTAAAATAGCTAAAATCTGCCAAGAACTAAAGTTGGGAAAAGGTTAAGTTTTTATTTGGTCAAGTAGTCTAATAACCCCCCCCCCCTCTAGACATACTTTCGATCCTACAAGTGGTACCAGAGCTTTGGTCTCCATTTGCTTGATCTCCATAGCTTTTGGTGGTCATAGCCTTGGTTTCACAACCTAGGAGAGTATGGCGTCTAGCGAGGGAAATTATCACCGTAGAGGTCCTTACTTTGATGGTACTAATTTTGCTAGTTGGAAGCATAAAATGAAAATGCATATTCTTGGACATAACCCCGCCGTTTGGGCTATTGTGTGTGTTGGTTTGCAAGGTGACTTCTTTGATGGGAGAGAACCAAACCGTGAAGCTACCGCGGATGAGTTGAAGATGTTGCAATACAATGCTCAAGCTTGTGATATTCTCTTCAACGGATTGTGCC
>NW_021181097.1:0-1110 GCF_002162155.2 Triticum dicoccoides | reverse complement strand
CCTCCGCCTCCTCCGGAAGCATGGCAAGCTGTGATGGCCGCAACTAATGCAAACACACAGTTGATCATGCAAATCCTTCAAGAGCGCAATCAAGGCAGTCAAGGGAATCAAGGCCATAATCAGCACCACTTTGCTACTCTGAACCAGTTCCTTGCTAATGGCCCAAAGACGTTCAGCGGTTGTGTTGAGGCTACCGATGCTGACGATTGGCTAGTGGATCTGGGCAAGCATTTTGAATGTAGCAACGTCAGGCCTGAAGATTTCGTCAAGTTCGCTTCTTTCCAGCTCAAAGATCAGGCTGCAGAGTGGTTCCAGCAGTACAAGGATTCCAGAGGTGGACGTCTGATCACTTGGGACGATTTCCGTCAAGATTTCCGCGCTCATCACATCCCTCAAAGTGTGGTTGAGAGTAAGCGTCAGGAATTCCGCAATCTGAAGCAAGGCTCTTTGTCTGTCTATGACTACAACAAGTTGTTCTAGAAACTCGCCCGTTTTGCCAAGCAGGATGTTCCTGATGAGAAAAGCATGATCTATCAGTTCAGGGGTGGTCTTCGTGAGGAAATTCAGCTCGCTCTTGTTCTCTTTGAGCCGTTGAGATACGATGAGTTCTACAACATGGCACTGAAGCAAGAAGCTGCTCAGATGAGATGTGATGCTTCCAGGAAGCGTGCCAGAGATGTTACTCCTTCTTCCTCTACTCAAGTGGTCAAGCAGCAGAAGTATTGGCTTCCTCCTCCTCCGTTCCGTCAGCCGTATCAGCAGAAGAGCAAAGGTGGCAGTGGTTTCTCCCACCCACCCAACCCAGGCTTTCAGAACAAGTCCTCGTCTCAAGCGCCAAGATCGAGTGCTCCGTATCACCGTCCGCTTTCAGAGGTCACGTGCAACAAGTGCCAACAGAAGGGTCACTATGCCAACAAGTGTACCAACCAGAGGCGTCTTCCTCCTCCTCCTCCTGTCAGATCGGCAAGTACAGCTGTGGTCAAGCATAATCCCAAGTACGCCAAGGTCAATTTGATGAATGCAGCCCAGGCAGAGGACTCGTCAGATGTGATCATGGGTAACCTTCTTGTTAATGATATTCCTGCAAAAGTTCTTTTTGACTCTGGTGCA
>NW_021181096.1:0-1069 GCF_002162155.2 Triticum dicoccoides | reverse complement strand
GCTAGTGTTGTGCCGGTCATCGAGTCGATGATTTAATGTTCGGATCTGTGGTAGTGGTCTTCTGGCCACCACAAGTATGTGATTTTTATGATCTTTCTTTTTACTGAAATTGGTCTCTTGTAGTTCGGTGCTAATTAGCATCATGTTTGGTCTTTGATTTTTTTTATCCCTTTTGATTCTAGTCATAGATATGCTATATGTTTTTCTAAGAGTCTGTACAGTGCAGTTTATAAATTGGAGCTGACCTGCTGGGGCATCTTTCTGACATATTAACATCTATTTTGAATTAACTTACGTGAAATTGTACTTAAAGGTCAAGGATAGGGAATTAAAATGCTTCAACCGAATTTGATTGGAAACAACATGGTGCTATTGGCTATTAGTCTACTAGTTGGGTCCGACATTTACTAAAACAAAACCTCGTTTGCTTCTTTTTTTATTTGCTGAAAAGCTCTGAGCATCTATATATTATGGATATCTTAATGTTTTGTAAAAAACATCTTTATAGTTTTCCTACTTTGAGTACTAATGATTTTGGTTTTTGCTCACATTTGTAGCATTTTCTCTGGGCGTACCTTCTGGCACGACACCGCCATCCGACACAAGTTTGGTCGGCGAAGCAGCTCTGCTTGCTCTGGCACTTACTTTGACGCCTCCGGTGGCTGTTGGTCCTCTTCTCTGCTCTCTCTCAAGCTCTATGACACTTGATACTTGTTGAGGTAGTGGAAACTTACTTGTACAAGTGGGTCATTGCTATTGGATATTTTTTGCTAGTTTTTTGGATCCCAAATCTTGGTACTGGCCTGCTGGTGTTTGTTTTTGTGTATTGAAAGAAAAACATGATTTTTCTTGGTGCTCGGGCAGATTTCACCTTCTAATCAATATTTGTGCCATCTAATCCATGCTTACTTGAATTTTATTTTGCTCCCATCTCCCTTAATATTGTGGATTAATTTCGTTTTAAGGCTATCCAAATGGTTGACAAACCATCTCTTTAGTTTTCCTGCCATCAGTACAAATCATTTTGGTTTCCGCTCACATTTGTAGCATTCTTGCTGGACGCACCTTC
>NW_021181095.1:0-1574 GCF_002162155.2 Triticum dicoccoides | reverse complement strand
GATTTGGTCCAATTTTGCAACGATTATTTGGTAGTTCCTTCACAAAAAAACCTCCTTTTGGGCACTCGGAAAATGAAAAATGGTTTTTTCGTCCAAAGAAAATGAAAACTTCCTTAGGCAACATAGTTTGCCATTCGAATATGCACCCTTGTGCACAATATGAGATCATTTGAACAAACTATGCCATGAATGTGGCCATAAGATTGATCATTTGGCTTGAAAGCCATGAATCTTCAGAGATGATAGCTCATTTATGAGAACACTTTTTTAAAATAATTGTCGTATTACAAGTTTGTTATTTTTCTTGGGAACTTGGCCACATATAATGACACAATGCGAAGGTTTCCCAATTTTTTGAATTTTTTTGAATTTTTTATGCCCGTTTCAAAATGCGATCAAAACGGCGGGCTTGACCGTTCCTAGCCAGTGGTTGAATCTTGGAAAACTTTTGGTGTTTCTCTGATTAAATAGATACTTATGTACCTAGAAATGATTTTTGTAAAAAATAAATAGCAAACTATGAGGCAGCTGCAGTTCAAATTTGACCCGCTTACAACTGAATCGGCGGAAATTTGTCTTTTTCACGAGAGGTGGATCAAAACTTTTTACACCTAACCATTTTGTCAATTGTGCATTAAATATGTCCTAGTATTTTAGAAAATTGATTTGGTCAAATTTTGCAACGATTATTTGGTAGTTCCTTCACAAAAAAACCTCCTTTCGGGCACTCGGAAAATGAAAAATGGTTTTTTTGTCCAAAGAAAATGAAAACTTCCTTAGGCAACATTGTTTGACATTCCAATATGCACCCTTGTGCACAATATGAGATTATTTCAACAAACTATGCCACGAATGTGGCCATAAGATTGATCATTCTGCTTGAAAGCCATGAATCTTTAGAGATGATAGCTCATTTCTGAGAACACTTTTTTAAAATAATTGCCGTATTACAAGTTTGTTATTTTTCTTGGGAACTTGGCCACATATAATGACACAATCCGAAGGTTTCCCAATTTTTTGATTTTTTTGAATTTTTTATGCCCGTTTCAAAATGCGGTCAAAACGGCGGGCTTGACCGTTCCTAGCTAGTGGTTGAATCTTGAAAACTTTTGGTGTTTCTCTGATTAAATAGATACGTATGTACCTAGAAATGATTTTTGTAAAAAATAAATAGCAAACTATGAGGCAGCTGCAGTTCAAATTTGACCGCTTCCAACTGAATCGGCGGAAATTTGTCTTTTTCACGAGAGGTGGATCAAAACTTTTTACACCCAACCATTTTGTCAATTGTGCATTAAATATGTCCTAGTATTTTAGAAAATTGATTTGGTCCAATTTTGCAACGATTATTTGGTAGTTCCTTCACAAAAAAACCACCTTTCGGGCACTCGGAAAATGAAAAATGGTTTTTTTGTCCAAAGAAAATGAAAACTTCCTTAGGCAACATTGTTTGACATTCCAATATGCACCCTTGTGCACAATATGAGATCATTTCAACAAACTATGCCACGAATGTGGCCATAAGATTGATCATTCTGCTTGAAAGCCATGAATCTTTAGAGATGATAGCTCAT
>NW_021181094.1:0-1666 GCF_002162155.2 Triticum dicoccoides | reverse complement strand
GGGACGTCGTCGTCATCATCTTCGTCGCGTTGAGGCTCGGAGCAGTAGCCACAGCAGGGAGATCCCTAGGGAGATGCTCCAAAAGATCCTAGTGAAGCTGCCGATAAAGGACGTGGCCTGGTGCTGCTGCGTCTTGAGGCTGTGGCGCAGTGTCGTCAGCGAACCCTCCTTTCTCCATCTCCATGCCGCCAACTACGCCACCGCCTTGTCGGCGGATGCAGAGGTCTTGTTTGTCTTGACGACGTGTGAGCCGGGCCGGAGCGACGAGGCCAACATGTTCAACATGTCTTCGGGCAAGGCCATGTTCTCCTTCGACATCCCCAGCCAAAAAACCCACAAGCAGAACATCTAGCTTACAATCACATACACATGAGAGTGAACAAAAGATTAGCCAGACATGATAGTCGAACTTACATGAACATCTAGCTCACAAAGCCATTAACAATAGTCTGAATTACATGATAGTGTACATTCAACACATGACACCAGGAAGATAATTAATTAATTTAGATAATGGCACCAACATATACAGCCATGCAGAACAACAATTATTTTGTTATAAGAATGTGAACAAACATGATCAAGTGCAAGTCAACAATTAAATATGATGAAAATAACTACACAATAATCGGGCCAATAGCTCCTGTGCGACGTCTTTGATGTGAATTGGAAAGTGTGCGACGTTGTTAGAATGAATGGCTGTGATGCGACACATTTGAGTGTGTAAATAGCCCAAGGCCACATGGGGTGTTAAATGTGGTTAAATTGGTCGTCAACCAAGCCCTTTTATGTTAGGACATGTGGGTCCAACTTAACTACTCCTCAAAACAGCTGACCATGCCCTGCCGCCCGACCGTGCCGGGCCCGCCACTCTGCCCCCTCCCCCCTTATTCTCCGATGGTGGCGGATCTTGCGTTCTTGGTGGAGGCGACGGAGCCCTCGTTCTCAACGGCGGCGGAGCCTTCGTCCTCAGAAAATGGTGAGTGAGAACCCTAGTCCCCCTCCCGTTCCTCTCTCGCCCCCGTAGATCTCAGCTCGTTTCCTCTGTTTTCACTTGTTGAATCGATAGGTTGTGAGGGGAGACCGTGGGCATACTGAGATGGAGCCACCAGATTCAACTTCGAATAGGAAATGCGCCTCTCTCTGATCCAATTTTGCATGCAATTAGGGACTGGTCTGCTCTTTCTCACGGGCTCACACTGTCTGGCACTGACAGAGGGGATGCTGCCGCTCGGACCTTCGAATTGACGGCCAATTTCTTTCCATGGAAGGCAAAATTAGTTGATGGTAGCATTCAAAACATTGAGAGAGACACAATTGTTAAATGAGAGGTTGAGTTTACAGAGATTGATCCACAAGTTCTACAAAACATGGGAGAGAAGGCAGTGAAGAAATGGGTGGAAAAAATTGGGGAGAATGCTGTTTGGGGTCCAGAGCAAGAAGTATCACTGTTGCAGTTTGATGATTCGAAAGGAGAGTATGTGAGAATAGAATATGGTGAACAGATTGTTGATGAAATCGATCGGCAAAACGGCTGGACAAGCATATGAGCTAATTTTTTTGCTGAGCTGGTTGATCTGAATATTTTTTTTCGAAGGTTGGATATGTGCCATCACAATTGGCTGCGCAGATGGTAGATGATGATTGGGCTACACAGAGGCCATTG
>NW_021181093.1:0-1545 GCF_002162155.2 Triticum dicoccoides | reverse complement strand
TGTCTGTCCCTTCGGGGAAATGTCACGCGATGAATACCGGAGTCCTGTTAGCCCGCTACAGCCCGGTTCACCGGAGTCCTGCTAGCCCAGTGCTACAGCCTGGATTCACTCGCTGATGACCGACACGTTCGATGTTGGGTCATGGATGCCTGTCCCTGTAAGTTTGTGCCACTTTGGGTTTATGACTAGCCATGTCAGCCCGGGCTCCTTACCATATGGATGCTAGCGACACTATCATATACGTGTGCCAAAAGACGCAAACGGTCCCGGGCAAAGGTAAGGCGACACCCGTGGGAATACCGTGCGTGAGGCCGCAAAGTGATATGGGGTGTTACATGCTAGATCGATGTGGCATTGAGTCGGGGTCCTGACAGCGTTGGTATCAGAGCTTGACTGCCTGTAGGATTACCAAGCCAAACTGGTCGAAGTTGAGTCTAGAAATGCTTTAGTTATATGTAAGGGAATTGATTGTGGGATGGAACGTAAGGCTCTTTTACTCCTTATACCTTATGCCTTCTGATCTGAGTCATCTTATCTTTCCTACGGGGATTAAGAACTAGGCTATCTCTTCTTTCTATCAGGATCACGTGTTACTAATCCGTAGACTTATAGATTGTTGGACTTAAGCCTCGTTTCAGTTCCTACTACCTTTGTATGTTAATTATTGATCTCGAGACCTTGATATTGTGCTTCTGAGTGGTTATGCCACCATTTTTTGTGAATGTCTCAAATCTTTTCTGAGCATTTATAGCCGTTATGCTGTCCGAGTCATTCCAGGTTTCTAAATAGTCTGATGCATTTGCAAAATCCTTTCCCTCTGGTTTCGATGTTCCTTTATGCCAGTTCAATCACACTAATTGTTGAGTTGAGGTATTCTATTGCCTTGACATTATGTTGGAGTTACTATTATGACCCTAGGTGTCTCAGGGGATCATCTAGTAGTCTAGCCATGAATTATGTTCCAGTGTGATGACTCTGGCCGTCATTATCGAAAGCATCCCGTGATGCCATTTAGTAGTAGGTATTCTATCCCTGGGTTTTGAACCCGAGATTCACCCTACTTGCTTCATGTTGATAGTTTTGCTCGTTCCTTTAGGTTATTAGTAACCTTTGCGATAGTCCTTGAAGTCCGTGGTATCTTCTTCTTCCAGATACCATGAACTACTTATGGCAGAAGTTCCTCGTTGAACTGAAATATCACAACAGGATTATTCTTGAGGAGTTCTCCATTCATAAATCGTGACTCTGCCAGTTCTACCTTTCTGCATGGGTTATCCGGAAGAAATATGTTGAACTTGGTTCGACATACTAATCTATGCATCCACAACTCAGAAAATTATATGTTCCTTTGAGTTGTTCTCTTTAGTTGCATTCTGACCCTCGTCTATCAATTGATAGTCAAGAGTATGCGTGCGTTCGTTTATCGATGCCTATTACTCTTGTGGTCCGTCAAGCCATTCTATCGCAGAATGACTAGGAGAAACAAACTCCAGTACCTCTTCCATATCCAGGATTGGGTCAAAGAAGTTGTGCTCCGCAGATCAA
>NW_021181092.1:0-1478 GCF_002162155.2 Triticum dicoccoides | reverse complement strand
ACCCCGCCGCCTCGTCTCCTTGGCCGCGCCGCCGCCTCCTGGCTCGCCTCGACGACCGCCGCCACCGCCGACCCAGCTCCGGCTGTCGTCCGTCACTAGTCGCCTGCCGGAGCCACCAGCGCCGCCCCGGGACGCGACGCCTCCGTCGCCCCGGCCATCTCCGCCGACCACCGCTCCGGTCCCGACCTCCGGCGACCGGACCCGCGCCTCCCCCCGTCAAGTCCGGCGAGCCCGAGCTCCTCCAGCGAACAGGGCTCTCCCCGGCGATCCTCGAACGACGTGCGCCGATCTGGATCTGGATCGGAGCTACAGTAAACCCTAGGAGGTCGAAATTTTCTCCAAGTCCCTAAATTTTCAGTCCATATGCTCCTGTTCGAGGCCCCGTAACTTTGCATCCATAGCTCCGATTCATGCATATAGCATATCAAAATGTTCATCTCAGAGAGTACATCATTTCATTCCATTCAATCATTTTCATTTGAGCTCATCTTGATGCCCGAAATGCTGTTAGAAGAGGGATACTTGAGTTAATTGTCAGATCTGCTACTTCATCTTAGACATTTGTCATTTTTGCCATGATTATTGTGTGCATGTTATGCCCGTGAGTTCTACATATGTTTTGTTAAGGGTTTTGTCATCTTTCCAGAGGTGCAACCCATGTATTTTTAGGATGTGTGTGGTGACTTGTGCAAGCTTGCAAAGTGAGGCACCCGGTAAATCTGTTTTCAGTGACTTAGTAGTTTCACCAAGTCCTGGGATTGTTTAGTTCATGATGCCATATGTTCATGTTGTTTCCTAGTGATCCGTGCCTCTTTTGAGGATGATCAGTAAATGAGTTTTGTTAATATTGTAGTGCTCTATCCATCCATGTCTTTGTTTGCATATATGGAGCACCCTAGATTGAGTCAATCGAGCTCTACTTTTGCTTCGTTGCGAATCTGGGCAGATCGTCAACTTGTTTGCGATTTTGCCGATGTTATCGTAGTTGATCCGTGCATGCTATGACATTGTTCTTGCCATGTCTAGCTTTCATTTTGTGCCTTCTTAAGGGATGTATGCTTGTCTTGCCATGACTTGCACCGTGGTGAGTGCATCGAGCTCGTAAACATGCCTTCGTGAATTATGTTTCAGCATGTCCCAGTTTTCACTAAGTCTGAAAACTGATTATGTTTTTGCTATGTTCGTGTGCTTGTTAGTATATTTTGTGATCCCTTTTGGCTCAAGGTCACTAAGGGACTTTTGTTAAGCTTGCTGAGTAGCATGTTGTTTTGTTGCTCCGAAGAGGGCTATATGATCTGAAATTCCAGACAAGTGTTAATTTCACTAAGTCTGAGATCTGTTTTACCATTTGCGTTTTTGCCATGCTTGTTTGAACCTCCTAATGGATGTATTGGCCATAGCTCAGTGCTAGACTTTTGTTAAGCATCTTGAATGCTTCCCTGCCATGTATTTTGATGCCATGTTTGGGTGCTGTAGCA
>NW_021181091.1:0-1649 GCF_002162155.2 Triticum dicoccoides | reverse complement strand
CAAACACGAGGAAAATTATCCCACTCATGATTTAGAAATGGCAGCAGTTATTCATGCACTCAAGGAATGGAGGCATTTTCTACTTGGGAATCGATGTGAGATATATACGGATCACAAAAGCCTCAAATACATTTTTACGCAGCCAGAACTAAATTTACGGCAACGCCGCTGGTTAGAATTGGTAAAGGATTATGATGTTGGTATCCATTACCATCCAGGGAAAGCAAACGTAGTGGCCGATGCCCTGAGTCGGAACCCCAGCTCCGACGGGAACTATCTGCACAGCTTGAGGCCCGAATTCCATCAAGAATTTGTCAAGCTCAACTTGATAATGGTAGCAGAAGGCACCATATCAAACTTGGAAATACAACCACACCTTGTGGAGAAAATTAAAGAGGCTTAGTCCGGTCACCCCAGCATTGAAGGAATTAAAAGGAAGTTGAGTATGGGCAAGGCCTCGGAATTCGTCATAGACAATGAAGGAATATTATGGTACGGAGAAAGGCTATGCGTGCCAAACATAGAAGACCTTAAACAGCAAGTTTTAACTGAAGCACACACCACTCCATATTCGATCCACCCTGGAGGAACCAAAATGTATAAGGATATTCAGGAAAGATTTTGGTGGCACGGTATGAAAAGGGACATAGCCGCTTTCATTGCATGCTGCGACTCGTGTCAACGCATAAAAGCTGAACATTAGAGACCAGCCGGACTACTGCAACCTAACAAAATACCTGAGTGGAAATGGGATGAAATAGGGATGGATTTTATTGTCGGATTACCTCGGTCACGACACGGGAATGATGCCATATGGGTCATCACTGACAGGTTGACCAAAGTAGCACACTTTATTCCAGTAAAGACAACCTACACCACTCAGAGGCTTGCCAGGATTTATCTTTCCCGCATAGTCTGTCTGCACGGTGTCCCGAAGACTATAATTTCCGACAGAGGCACTCAGTTCGTCTCAAGATTTTGGGAGCAATTACAATAGGCTCTGGGAACCCAACTAGCCTTCAGTACCGCATACCATCCTCAGACTGATGGACAAACAGAACGCGTGAACCAAGTTTTAGAAGACATGCTGAGAGCATGTGTCCTCACCTATGGAACCAGTTGGGAGGACAGCCTGCCATATGCCGAGTTCGCATACAACAACAGTTACCAGGCCAGCCTGCAAATGGCTCCTTTCGAAGCCCTATACGGAAGGAGATGTCGTACCCCGTTAAATTGGTCAGAGACCGGAGACAGCCGCATCTTCGGACCAGATATGCTCAGAGAAGCCGAGGAAAAAGTCAAGCTAATCAGGGACCGACTTAAGACCGCTCAAAGTCGACAGAAAAGTTATTATGATCAGAAACATCGTAGGGTCAGCTTCGAACCCGGTGAATTCGTATACTTGAGAGTATCCCCGATGAGAGGATTGCAATGGTTTAAGATTAAAGGAAAATTAGCACCAAGATTCATTGGACCATTTTGCATAGTGGCACGAAGAGGCACTGTAGCCTACCAGCTAGACTTACCCGAAGACTTGTCCGACATTCACGACGTGTTCCACGTCTCTCAATTAAGGAAGTGCGTAAGCAACCCAGAGAAACAAGTATCTCATGAGAACATTGACATACAGCCAGACCTCACTTATCGAG
>NW_021181090.1:0-5019 GCF_002162155.2 Triticum dicoccoides | reverse complement strand
ACTTTCCGTTCCCTTTTGGGGATGTGGGTTGCGTATATCATGTTCACCGTCCGCACTTGTGGGGGGAAGCCCTTCTGTCCTCTGTTGTTCCGCGGCCGGGGCTCCTCCTCATCATCTCTATGCAGCCCCTTGTCTCTGTTTTTGGCACTTAACTTGCCTGCCGGCTTGAACACCCAACAATCCCTGTTGGTGTGATTGGCTGGCTGGTCGGGGGTGCCATGTATCTGGCACGAGCGATCGAGTATCCGGTCCAAACTGGATGGGCCCGGAGGATTTCTTTTGAACGGCTTCTTCCGCTGACCGGGTTTAGAGCCTCTGAATCCGGCATTAACTGCGTGTCCTCAGTATTGTCGCCATTAATGCGGCGCTTGTGCTTGTTGCGACGCGACCTGCCATTGTTGTCCTTGGTATCTGAATTACCCGGGCTCTTCGTCATGTTATTACTACGAGCTAGCCAGCTGTCTTCTCCCGTGCAAAAGCGGGCCATGAGTGTTGTGAGGGCTGCCATGGATTTTGGCTTTTCCTGTCCAAGGTGCCGGGCAAGCCATTCGTCACAGATATTATGTTTGAAGGCTGCGAGAGCCTCTGCATCCGGACAGTCAACTATTTGATTTTTCTTGGTTAGGAACCGTGTCCAGAATTGTCTGGCTGATTCCTCTAGCTGCTGAATTATGTGGCTTAGGTCATCGGCGTCTGGTGGTCGCACATAAGTACCCAAGAAGTTGTCGAGGAATGTGGATTCCAGGTCTTCCCAGCAACCAATTGACTCTGCTTGCGAGCTGTTAAGCCAATGCCGAGTTGGTCCTTTAAGCTTGAGTGGGAGGTATTTTTTGGCGTGTAGATCATCACCGCGGGCCATGTGGATATGAAGGAGATAATCCTCGATCCATACCGCAGGATATATTGTGCCATCATATCATTCAATGTTTACGGGTTTAAATCCTTCGGGGATTTGATGATCCATTACTTCATCTGTGAAGCATAGTGGGTGTCGGCGCCTCTGTACTGGGCTATATCACGACGTAGCTCATATGAGCCTTGTGTGCCCTGTTCGGCCTGGCCGTATTTGCCATATCCAGCGTGACGGTTACCGTCACGTGTCGTGGGGCGCCCACACGATCCGTAGATCGATCTTGTTTGCCTTGCCTTGTCTTCCAATATGTCTCGCAGATCTGGCGCGTTTCCCCGTGCCTTAGTACTTTTTGAATGGCGTCGGTGTGCGGCTTGAGTTGAGGGGCGAAAGGCCTCTCTGTCGCGGCCACGGGGTGGCCCATCGCCGCATCATACGCTAGTGATGTAGGTTTAGTTGCTTCCTCCTCTAGTTGGGGTAGCAGCCTGCGCTTTTGGTAGCTCTTGGAGGGGCGTTTGAGTTTGTACTCTTCGGCCGCCAGGACTTCGGTCCATCTGTCGGCTAGCAAATCTTGGTCAGCTCTAAGTTGCTGTTGTTTTCTTTTGAGGCTGCTTTCTGTGGCCATAAGCCTGCGTTTAAAATGCTCTTGTTCGACGGGATCCTCAGGCACGACAAATTCGTCATCGTCCAGGCTTGCCTCGTCTTCGGAGGGAGGCATATAATTGTCGTCCTCGACCTCTCTGTCTGCCGCTCTCTCATGAGGGTTGGCCTCCCCATCCTCCTGCGCTGAATCCTGCTGGAGGGGGTTGTTTTCGGCACTATCCGGGGTGTTATTGTCTCCACTGCCGGACTCGCCGTTTTTGCTTTGGCGGGATTTTAGAGCGGCGCCGCTGACGCCGGCGCTTAGGTTGTTTCTTGGAGGGGTCATCCTCCGTTTTTCCATCGCCATTCCCTTCTTTTGGGGTGTCCACCATGTATATGTCATAGGACGAGGTGGCTTTCCAGTGCCCTACAGGCGCTGGTTCTTGGTCGTCTCCTTCATAGGCGTCCATACCGTCGATGTCTTCGGAGTCGAAGTCGAGCATGTCGGTTAAATCGTCGATAGTGGCTATGAAGTGGGTGGTGGGTGGGTTTCGAATTTCTTCGTCGTCCGCATCCCAACCTTGCTGACCATAGTCCGGCCAGGGCTCTCCTGACAAAGAGAGAGACTTTAGTAAATTCATGATGTTGCCAAAGGGCGAGTGCTGAAAGATGTCCGTGGTGGCGAACTCCATGATCGGAGCCCAATTGGGTTCGATCGGAAGGGGTGCGGAAGATTTGGAGTCCCGAAAGGAGTCCGACACCTTGGAGTCATGAGCTCCGCGAGGGACAAGATTGGTGTTCGGCTCGATCGCCGTAGAGATTGCAGCCCCCGAGGCGGCGTCCAGCCACCCGTCCTCGATCGGTGCAGTCGACTCCGAGCTGAGGGTCAGAGCAGACACCTGAGCGGCGCTCTGGGCATTGTCCGGCGGCAAAGCTAGATCATGCCATCGTGAAAGTGCGGCGCGCTCGGCTGCTGCTCGAATCCGTCGAAGATCAGGTCTCCGCGGATGTCAGCCGTGTAGTTTAAACTTACAAATCTGACCTGATGGCCAGGGGCGTAGCTGTCAGGACCCCGACTCAATGCCACATCGATCTAGCATGTAACACCTCATATCACTTTGCGGCCTCACGCACGGTATTCCCATGGGTGTCGCCTTACCTTTGCCCGGGACCGTTTGCGCCTTTTGGCACACATATATGAAAGTGTCGCTAGCATCCATATGATAAGGAGCCCGGGCTGACATGGCTAGTCGTAAACCCAAAGTGGCACAAACTTACAGGGACAGGCATCCATGACCCAGCATCGAACGTGTCAGTCATCAGCGAGTGAATCCAGGCTGTAGCACTGGGCTAGCAGGACTCGGTGAACCGGGCTGTAGCGGGCTAACAAGACTCCGGTATTCATCGCTTGACATTTCCCCGAGGGGACAGACACAGGAACGAAGAAGGACACATGCCGGCCAGCCTAAGTGTTCCGGAGCAGTAGCAAGCTACCATGGAAACACTAGGAGACATTTCCCGGTAAGAGAGGCTACTAAGGATAAACAACTAGATAGTCAGATCCCACACATACCAAGCATTTCAATAACATACACACAATATGCTCGATATGTGCAAATACAACATGGCATCACAACATGACTCTACGACCCAAGTATGTATTCATTAGGCTCCGAGGAGCGAGATATTACAAATAGGGGTCTCATGACCCAACATTCAGAGCACACAAGTCAAAGCACAAGCGGAAGCTTAACATGTCTGAGTACAGACATCTACAAATGAAAAAGGCTGAGAAGCCTGACTATCTACCAGATCCTGCCGAGGGCACAAGATCGTAGCTGAGGTAACAAGCTAAACGTCGAAGTCCACGCGAAACTACTGGTGAGACTGAAGTCTCTCTGCAAAAACATAAAATAGGCAAACGTGAGTACAAATGTACCCAGCAAGACTTACATCAGAACTAACTATATATGCATCATTATCAACAAAGGGGATGGTGGGGTTTAACTGCAGCAAGCCAGCTTTGACTCGGTGGCTATCCTGAACTACGACTACAAGTAACTCTTTTGAGGTGGCGCACACGAGTCCACATATTCACCATATCAATACACCACTATGGATCCGCTCCTGTCTCCCTACGAGAACGCCATCCATAGCACTCACGCTTATCTTGCGCATTTTCGAGTATCCACTTTCACTTGTCTATGAACTGTACAGGCAACCCAGAAGTCCTTTACTGCGGACACGGCTATTCAAATAGATAACGTTAACCCTGCAGGGGTGTACTTCTTCGCACACGCTCTCGCCACTTACCGCCATGTACACCTCGTGTATCTCGGCAACCTTCAAGCGGAAGCCTGGCGAGGGAGTCAGCCACGACCTGACTAACCACACAAGTCTCTAGTCCAGGTTTATCGCCTATTCGGGTTCCATCCGCAAGAGATCCGGCCGGGGTGTCGCTCACGGCCCCAAACGATGTGGGCAGGGTTCCCAAGCCCACCTTGACGGGTGGATCTACGCTTGGTACACCGTGCCATGGTGCCTAGTCTGTCCCAAGCCCACCTGTACCGGGTGCCACTTGGTAGACTACTAACACTACCTACAAACACCAGAAACTAGTTGCAACTCCTGGACAGAGATCAAGTTGATTAATAAGCCGAGAGGGGCCGAGTTACCGGAACCCAATGTGTGCTAGTAACTGTTCATGGATCACAAACACAGAACTCAGTTCCTAAGGACGGCTGCAATGAGACAACCCACCATGTACTCCTACATGGCCTCTCACCGCTACCTTTACCAAATCGTGTTCACACACTTAGTTCACACACAGTAGGACATGTTCACACGCCTCTGATTCATCCCCGGTGAATCAGACCTGACTCAACTCTAAGCAGTAGCAGGCATGACAAACAAGCATGAATGAGTAGGCACATCAGGGCTCAAACAACTCCTACTCATGCTAGTGGGTTTCATCTATTTACTGTGGCAATGACAGGTCATGCAGAGGAAAGGGGTTCAACTACCGCAGCATGTAACAGTTGAATCGTTGTTGTCCTAATGCAGTAAAAGAGAGCAAGAGCGAGAGACTGGGATTGTATCGGAATGAACAAGGGGGTTTTGCTTGCCTGGCACTTCTGAAGATAGTATAGCTCTTCATCGGTGTCATCGATCGCATTGTCGGTACACGTCTACTGAGAGGGGATAGGCACCGACAAACAAAGAAGAAACACAATCAATGCAATGCACAATATGATGCATGCTCATGAGGCAATATGAGCGTGTTGGCCTAATGCAACTACAACCAGATGGATTTGGGTCATTTTGAACCAAAGGTTCAATCCCAAACTCAAATTATGAATTTAAATAGTGCCTTATCATGTTTTGCACTAAACAGCAAGGTTAAGTTGTTTAAACATGCATGAAACCAGTACAGATGGATAGATTGGATTTTTCTGATAATTTTTCATATATAAATTATTTCATTTGGAGCTACGATTGAATTTCTATGATTTTTAGAAGTTTAGGACATTTTCTGGAATTTCCTGAATTAAAACTAATCCAGAAAATGAGTTATGGCGTCAGCACTA
>NW_021181089.1:0-923 GCF_002162155.2 Triticum dicoccoides | reverse complement strand
ATTCTAACTGTGCTACCTGGTCCTTATTCTCGGAGCACCAATTTTCGACGATGAACTAACCTTATGTCGATCCTCATCGTCATATCATTTCGCCTTGAACAACAAGCTTGGTTTCGAGTTTGTGTCGTACCCTTGGTTCCAATAACCTTTCACTTCATCATTACTTGACTTGATGTCGTTACCGATCGATTACATCTTCATGAACTCTCGCGACAAAGGTGTCGTGATCATCAACATTCTGAGCTCATCCAGGATATCAATTGAATTCATGATGAGACATACCATCCTTGCCCTCGATGAATTGTATTATCGTCGACCACTTTATTGCCCTCCCACCAACACAAGCTTGTTCATGTTTGGTGTTATACCTTGAGTTCCTTGCTATCCAGCAATTGTTCTTCTTTACCTTGGAGTATTACCATCCTTTATGTCAAGATTGTCGTGAGATTTGTTCCACCTCTTGAGAATTCTTGACATTGAAATACTTCTCACCATCACCATTCTATCTTGGTCCCCGTGTTAATTCCAACAAGTGAATGGTGTTGTTTGGATTCTTTCCTTCTAGCAACCCTATTTTTTTGAAGTTAATGGTCGAAAGTTCATTCTTAGGCTATTGACTATTGAATCACCATTCTGACATTGGTCGTGCAACCCAACCCATATTTCGGGCGCACCTTTCAACCAATGTTTAATTGTGTATGTTTTCCTCGAGCATACTTCCTTATATCATTTGATCTGACCAATGTTATCTCCTTGTTCACTTAATTGTGGAAATCCATCTTTTGGGAATCTCGGTGAATTGCCGTTGAGTTCACCAGACACCTCCTTGTCCTCTCCTGGGGTTAATGATGGACTCTTGATAACGGAAAACACTTCATAGTTCATTTCCCCGAGAATCTTACAATGTCATCTCGTCAATTTGC
>NW_021181088.1:0-510 GCF_002162155.2 Triticum dicoccoides | reverse complement strand
GGTTCCGGAGTGATTTCCACGATTAACGAACCCTGTGGTGCGTTTACGTGTCGGTCATCAACACTGGCAGTTTTCGCCGATTGTTGCCCGTTTCATGGACTATTACTCACTGTTTTGTGGTCCCGGAGTGATTTCCACGATTAACGAACCCTGCGGTGCGTTTACGTGTCGGTCATCAACACTCGCAGTTTTGGCCGATTCTAGCAAGTTTCATGGACTATTACTCACTGTTTCGCGGTCCCGGTGTGATTTCCACGATTAACGAACCCTAGGTGCATTTACGTGTCAGTCATCAACACTTGCAGTTTTGCCGATTCTGGCCCGTTTCTTGGATTACTACTCACTGTTTTGAGGTCCCGAAGCAATTTCCAAATCGTTTTGAACCCCAAGGTGCGCTTACATGTCAGTCATCAACACTGGCAGTTTTGGCCGATTCTGGACCGTTTCATGGACTATTACTCACTGTTTTGCGGTCCCGGAGTGATTTCCACGATGAAAGAACCCTAGGTG
>NW_021181087.1:0-1480 GCF_002162155.2 Triticum dicoccoides | reverse complement strand
TTTCAAAGGTTTCAGACTTGTGTTTCATTAAGTAGATATACCCATACCTACTTAAATCATCAGTGAGGGTGAGAACATAACGATAGCCACCGCGAGCCTCAACACTCATTGGACCGCACACATCAGTATGTATGATTTCCAATAAGTCGGTTGCTCGCTCCATTGTTCCTGAGAACGGAGTCTTGGTCATTTTACCCATAAGGCATGGTTCGCATGTGTCAAATGATTCATAATCAAGAGACTCTAAAAGTCCATCAGCATGGAGCTTCTTCATGCGTTTGACACCTATGTGACCAAGGCGGCAGTGCCACAGGTATGTGGGACTATCATTATCAACCTTACTTCTTTTGGTACTCACATTATGAACATGTGTAGCATCACGTTCGAGATTCATAAAGAATAAACCATTCACCATAGGAGCATGACCATAAAACATATCTCTCATAAAAATGGAACAATCATTATTCTCAGATTTAAAAGAGTAGCCATCTCGAATTAAACGAGATCCCGATACAATGTTCATGCTCAAAGCTGGCACTAAATAACAATTATTAAGGTTTAAAACTAATCCCGAAGGGAGATGCAGAGGTAGCGTGCCGACGGCGATCACATTGACCTTGGAACCATTCCCGACGCGCATCGTCACCTCGTCCTTTGCCAGTTTCCGCTTATTCCGCAGCCCCTGCTTTGAGTTACAAATGTGAGCAACTGCACCGGTATCAAATACCCAGGAGCTACTACGGGCACTAGTAAGGCACACATCAATTACATGTATATCACATATACCTTTTGTTTTGCCGGCCTTCTTATCCGCTAAGTACTTAGGGCAGTTCCGCTTCCAGTGACCGCTTCCCTTGCAATAAAAGCACTCAGTCTCGGGCTTGGGTCCATTCTTTGGCTTCTTCCCGGCAGCTTGCTTGCCGGGCGCGGCAACCTCCTTGCCGTCCTTCTTGAAGTTCTTTTTACCCTTGCCTTTCTTGAACTTAGTGGTTTTATTGACCATCAACACTTGATGTTCCTTCCTGACTTCTACCTCTGCCGATTTCAGCATAGCAAATACTTCAGGAATGGTCTTTTCCATCCCCTGCATATTGAAGTTCATCACAAAGCTCTTGTAGCTTGGTGGAAGCGACTGGAGGATTCTGTCAATGACCGCATCATCTGGGAGATTAACTCCCAGCTGAGTCAAGCGGTTATGCAACCCAGACATAGTGAGTATGTGCTCACTGACAGAACTGTTTTCCTCCATCTTACAGCTGAAGAATTTGTCAGAGACTTCATATCTCTCGACCCGGGCATGAGCTTGGAAAACCATTTTCAGCTCTTCGAACATCTCATATGCTCCATGTCTCTCAAAACGCTTTTGGAGCCCCGGCTCTAGGCTGTAAAGCATGCCGCACTGAACGAGGGAGTAGTCATCGAAACGTGCCTGCCAAGCGTTCATAACATCTTGTTCTGCAGGGAGAACGGGTGCGTCACC
>NW_021181086.1:0-1296 GCF_002162155.2 Triticum dicoccoides | reverse complement strand
ATGCATAGCTTGTTAGCACGAAACACAAATCCATCGTTAACAACAAACTTGTTCCACATTCTTCCTTCTTTACAATTCTGCATTACATCTTTAAAATCAGCATCATGCACATATTGATCTTTGATGGTCTCCAAACCAAATATTTTGAAGTCAAGTTGTGAAAGCATAGTATAGCGACGAGACAATGCATCAGCAATAACATTTTCTTTTCCCTTCTTGTGTTTAATGACATAAGGGAAAGTCTCAATGAATTCAACCCATTTAGCATGTCTACGATTCAGTTTAGCTTGACTTTTAATATGTTTCAAAGATTCATGATCAGAATGTATAACAAATTCTTTGGGCCATAAATAATGTTGCCATGTTTCTAAAGTCCGAACAAGAGCATATAATTCTTTATCATAAGTAGAATAATTCAGACAAGGCCCACTGAATTTTTCAGAAAAGTATGCAACAGGTTTGCCATCTTGTAATAACACACCTCCTAATCCAATTCCACTAGCATCACATTCAAGCTCAAAAGTCTTATTAAAATCAGGAAGTTGGAGTAAAGGAGCATGTGTCAACTTATCTTTCAATACCGTGAAGGCTTCTTCCTGTGCGGTACCCCAAACAAAAGGCACATCTTTCTTTGTAAGCTCATTGAGAGGTGCAGCAATGGTGCCGAAATCTCTCACAAAACGCCTATAGAATCCAGCGAGGCCAAGAAAACTCCTCACTTGTGTGACCGTTTTGGGCTGCGGCCAACTCTCAATAGCTTCAATCTTGGCTTTATCAACGTCAATTCCCTGTGGAGTAACAACATAGCCAAGAAAAGATACTCGGTCGGTGCAAAAGGTGCACTTCCCAAGGTTACCAAACAAACGTGCATCACGTAGAGGAATAAAAACAGCACGTAAATGTTCCAAATGTTCTTCCAAAGATCTGCTATAAATCAATATGTCATCAAAGTAAACTACCACAAATCGTCCAATGAAAGCACGTAAAACTCCGTTCATTAATCTCATGAAAGTACTAGGTGCATTAGTTAACCCAAAAGGCATGACTAACCACTCATATAATCCAAACTTAGTTTTAAATGCTGTTTTCCATTCATCTCCCAATTTCATACGAATTTGATGGTAGCCACTATGCAAATCAACTTTGGAGAATATTGTAGAGCCACTCAATTCATCAAGCATATCATCTAGCCTAGGAATAGGATGACGATAACGAATAGTAATATTATTAATGCCTCTACAATCAACACACATACGTGATGTACCATCCTTTTTCGGCACTAGAATAATAGGAACA
>NW_021181085.1:0-893 GCF_002162155.2 Triticum dicoccoides | reverse complement strand
GACACCCCCTCTCCTCTCCAGCTCCTCCCCCTCGCACGCCCCAGCCATGGCCGACGCCATCGCCGCCACCCCCTCGCCGTAGCCACGCCCTCCGACCACCCCACGCCGTCTCACCGTGTCCAGGAGCTCCGCCACTGTCCACTTCATCGAGCAGCCGAGCCCCGAGCGCTCGCAACGCCCGAGACCACCGCACCGACCTCGCCCGAGCTCACCGTCGCCGGAGATCCCCTTCAACGCCGTCGTCGCTCCGGTCCATCTCCGGCCGCACCAAGGACTCCGTCGCACTCACTGTGAGCTTAGCCATCTTCCCCTCCCTTCCGTTCTTGCTCCCGAGCCGTGTAGCAACCTCCCGGAGCTCAACCGCACCCACCGTCGTGGAGCTCGTCGCCGACGTGCTCCCGGTCATCCTCCGGCCACAAACTGGTGTCCATCTTACTCACCAAGTCCCACAGCACCTAGCTAGCTACTCCACGAGCCTCACCGAACCCTCTAGCGTCAAGTTCGTCTTCAGCCGAACCCCGGTGGCCGCCAAGGTCGTCGCCGGCGCCAACTCCGGCCACCCCGACCCCAACGGACTCCGCCAAGAGCTGCGGTTTGTCCTCAGCTCCACTCCGGTGATCTCCGCGGCCCATTTGGTGGCCGGAATAGCCAAAACCACTCCCGCCGCCGCGTCGGGCTCGCCGGCGGCTAAACGCCGGTGCAGCCGACCCGGGTTTGACCACGGGTGGGCCCTGGTTGACTCCCCTGAGTCAATGACAGGTGGGGCCCAGCCCTGTTAATTAAACAGGATTAGTTTTAATTAAATTTTAATTAAAATAATCACCCTGACATGCGGGACCCACTGTCAGGTTTGACCTGGACCAGTTCCGTTGACCTGCTGACGTCACACTGAC
>NW_021181084.1:0-2261 GCF_002162155.2 Triticum dicoccoides | reverse complement strand
CCGAAACCTACTCCGGCAAGGAAACACGAATCGGAATCTAGATGGATCCCGAAAACAAACCTAATAAGCAAGGAACTCGGATTGGTGGTGGATATATGGTGGTGGTATATGGCAGCGGTGGTGGTAGCGGTGGTAGTATATGGATATGGATCGGTGGTGGTATATGGGCACGGATTGGTGGTGGTATATGGATACGGATTCGGAGCGGTGGTGGTAGATGGCAGGGGCGATGATGATGGTGCGGCGGCGGCATGACAACTTATGACCAGAACTCGAAACTCTAAAAGACTAGACTCTAAGACCAGCAACTAGACCGACGATGCAACCGCAAATTCAACAAAGCAAAACCCTAAAAAGATTATGCAAAGGCTCAGATTGGTTCGGATATGATGAACTAACCCTAATTTTTTTTGTGTGGCTTTTTCGTGGACTGTAGGTATGAAGAACAGACTCGATCTAAACTACGAAAAACGGTAAAATCTCACCGAGCAACCTGGAAATCTGATACCACTTGATAGAGGCAAAGGTGTCCCGTCTTTCGATGAGATGATGGATATCGCTTTGGTGGAAGTCGACTTTGACGATCCGACTACGAACGTGCGAGGACGTCGCGCCTTAGCAATCGCTAAACCAACTCCGAGAGGTTATTGACCATGCCGGAGCACGATCAACCTGACCACGAGGGTCTGTTTCCTGCGAGCAAACGAGGAACAAGCAAGAAACTGAGATTGCAATCTGGATATTGCGAATATAAGATGAAAGCTTTATTGATCAAGGTGGGGTTCTGTGACGCTTTTGTCTGGTCGTTGAACACAAACGAAGTACGCGAAGTTGCAGCTATGGCGAACTTTTAATCTAAACAAAACCCAAAGTCTAAACGGTGCCCTAAGGGCTGTATATATGGAGGAGGAGAGGGGGAATTTCGTGGCCCTTGGTGGAGGGGTCCGAAATCAACCCTATCTCTTGTTTCCCAACACATACGGACTCGAAAAATAGCCTATACTTATGTATTTCGAAATTACATGGGCCTGGCCCAATAAAAAGGTGACGCAGCACCTATAATAGCCTCGGGACGAAATTTGTGAAGTGGCATCTTGTATATTTCGTCCAAGGCTTCATGCACCCATTATGGTGGCTTCAAAGTCCTGAAATCATCACTTGTAACTCCGTTCTTGTTCCCCTTGCGCATGGCATCATCTCCATGCTTGTTCTTGCTCCAATGTTCATCCTTCTCCAAGCTAGGCCCTTCATTTGTAAGGAAAACAAATGTATCCAATTTAGGCAGCATCATATTCTTATGAACATTAGAATCATTACCAAGAAACGAAAGTACCTGATAATTTAATTGGTGTGCGCGAGCTCTAGTAATTGGTCCCGTATATGTAGCAGTAGGGGCTGTGGGTGTAACAATGGTATTGATGTCCTCATCATTGTACGACCTAGATTTAGTTTTAGGCTGCCTTGAGACGTCTTCCCACCTCCTTGGCCGCCACCCCTTGCTCCTATATAACTAGATCCATCTAGTAGCTTTTCCTTGGGATTTGTTTAGTTAAAAGTTAGCCATTGCAACTTCGTGTACTTCGTTTGTGTCCAACGACCAGACCAAGACCGCTTCCGGATCCCCACCATTATCAATACCTCATATATATTTGCAATATTCAGATTGCTTTATCATATTCTTGCTCGTTCTTCGATTGCTTGCAGGAATAGACCTTCGTGGTCAGGCTGACCGTGCTTCCGGCATCGTCAGTAACCTCAGGAGATTGGTTTAGCGATTGCTAAGGCGCAACATCGTGCACGTTTGTAGTCGGATCGTCAAAGTCGTCTCCACCAAATCGATAGTTATCATCTCATCGAAAGATCGGGACCCTCGCCTCCATCACAAGGGGGGCCAAAGAATATTCTTGAGTATTAGCAGTTGAGTTGTCAATTCAACCACACCTGGATAACTTAGTATCTGCAGCAAACTATTTAGTAGCAAAAGTGGTATGATAATAAAGGTAACGGTGGCAAAAAGTAAAGATAATAGGTTTTGGGTTTTTGTAGTTGTTGTAACAATAGCAACGGAAAAGTAAATAAGCGAAGAACAATATGTGAAAAGCTCGTAGGCAATGGATCAGTGATGGATAATTATGCCGGATGCGATTCCTCATGTAATAGCTATAACATAGGGTGATATAGAACTAGCTCCAGTTCATCAATGTAATGTAGGCATGTATTCCGTAAATAGTCATACATGCTTATGGAAAAGAACTTGCATG
>NW_021181083.1:0-1996 GCF_002162155.2 Triticum dicoccoides | reverse complement strand
GATGGAACTCTTCCCCGACATTCTGCTGGATCGGAGTACGGGGATCGTCATCGAGCTGAACTTGTGCTAAAACTCGGAGGTGCCGTAGTTACGGTGCTTGATCGGTCGGGCCGTGAAGACGTACGACTACATCAACCGCGTTATTCTAATGCTTCCGCTTTCGGTCTACGAGGGTACATGGACACACTCTCCCCTCTCGTTGCTATGCATCACCATGATCTTGCGTGTGCGTAGGAAATTTTTGAAATTACTACATTCCCCAACAGTCGCATCAGAGCCTAGGTTTTATGCGTTGATGTTATATGCACGAGTAGAACACAAGTGAGTTGTGGGTGATACAAGTCATATTGCTTACCAGCATGTCATACTTTGGTTCGGCGGTATTGTTGGATGAAGCGTCCCGGACCGACATTACGTGTACGCTTACGCGAGACTGGTTCTACCAACGTGCTTTGCACACAGGTGGCTGGCAGGTGTCAGTTTCTCCAACTTTAGTTGAACCGAGTGTGGCTACGCCCGGTCCTTGAGAAGGTTAAACAACACTAACTTGACGAACTATCGTTGTGGTTTTGATGCGTAGGTAAGAACGGTTGTTGCTCAGCCCGTAGCAGCCACGTAAAACTTGCAATAACAAAGTAGATGACGTCTAACTTGTTTTTGCAGGGCATGTTGTGATGTGATATGGTCAAGACGTGATGCTATATTTTATTGTATGAGATGATCATGTTTTGTAACCGAAGTTATTGACAACTGGCAGGAGCCATATGGTTGTTGCTTTATTGTATGAAATGCAAATGCCCTGTAATTGCTTTACTTTATCACTAAGCGGTAGCGATAGTCGTAGAAGCAATAGATGGCGAAACGACAACGATGCTACGATGGAGATCAAGGTGTCGCGCCGGTGACGATGGTGATCACGACGGTGCTTCGGAGATGGAGATCACAAGCACAAGATAATGATGGCCATATCATATCACTTATATTGATTGCATGTGATGTTTATCCTTTATGCATCTTATCTTGCTTTGATTGACGGTAGAATTTTAAGATGATCTCTCACTAATTATCAAGAAGTGTTCTCCCTGAGTATGCAGCATTGCGAAAGTTCTTCGTGCTGAGACACCACATGATGATCGGGTGTGATAGGCTCTACGTTCAAATACAACGGGTGCAAAACAGTTGCACACGCGAAATACTCAGGTTAAACTTGACGAGCCTAGCATATACAGATATGGCCTCGGAATACAGAGACCGAAAGGTCGAACGTGAATCATATAGTAGATATGATCAACATAGTGATGTTCACCATTGAAACTACTCCATCTCACGTGATGATCAGACATGGTTTAGTTGATTTGGATCACGTGATCACTTAGATGACTAGAGAGATGTCTGTCTAAGTGGGAGTTCTTTAGTAATATGATTAATTGAACTTAAATTTATCATGAACTTAGTACCTGATAGTATTTTTCATGTCTATGTTGATTGTAGATAGATGTCTCGTGTTGTTGTTCCGTTGAATTTTAATGCGTTCCTTGAGAAAGCAAAGTTGAAAGATGATGGTAGCAATTACACGGACTTGGTCCGTAACTTGAGGATTATCCTCATTGCTGCACAGAAGAATTACGTCCTGGAAGCACCGCTGGGTACTAGGCCTGTTGCAGATGCAACTGACGACGTTAAGAACGTTTGGCAGAGCAAAGCTGATGACTACTCAATAGTTCAGTGTGCCATGCTTTACGGCTTAGAACCGGGACTTCAACGACGTTTTGAACGTCATGGAGCATATGAGATGTTCCAGGAGTTGAAGTTAATATTTCAAGCAAATGCCCGGATTGAGAGATATGAAGTCTCCAATAAGTTCTATAGCTGCAAGATGGAGGAGAATAGTTCTGTCAGTGAACACATACTCAAAATGTCTAGGTATAATAATCACTTGATTCAACTGGGAGTTAATCTTCCTAATGATAGTGTCATTGACAGAATTCTTCAATCA
>NW_021181082.1:1661-4850 GCF_002162155.2 Triticum dicoccoides | reverse complement strand
CACATAGTCACAGTACAAACCTGAGGTGCCTATGTGTGGGTTACATGCCTCTAGTAGGTGTTCCCTCTCGCAAAGCCATGAAACGCCGTCATGCCTCAAGTACTTATAATTTTTAATAAACAACTTATGATTCTTACTTATAAAGTAAATAATAACATTGGGTTGACGTTTTTCATATTAACTAGTTCTATATTAAGTAGTTTTCTAATATAATTACATAATAAATTCTATATTTAGTATTGTTTTTAACATAACTACTTAATAAATTCCATATCAAGAAGTGTTTTTTAAGAATTGAATTTTCCAAATTATTTTTAATTTTAAATATTAACAAAAAACACTTTACTATTATGAAAATAACTATAGCCATTAATACAAATAAATAATGAACATTACATAAATTATAGAAGATTTATACAGTACGTAGGGCTTTTCATTAATTATAGAACATTTATTAAACAACTAAATATTATTTTTTTAAACAATAAATATATAAAAAAATAATCCTACCTCGCCCGCCGAACGACGTCGTGCGATGGCCAGCCCAGTGACTGTGCGCGGCGGCGCGCGTGGGCCGGCCCATTGAGTGTGCGCGCGGTGCGGGCGTAGGGTTGGCGGTGGTGAGGACTAAAGTTTAGTCCCACCTCACCCGCCGAACGACGCCGCGACCGCCTTATATGCCCACCTCCTACCGCCCTTACTAAACTCCTCTGATTCCCGCCCCGTCCCGCCGCTGCCCCGTTGGCCTGTGCTGCCAGCCGTAGCTGGGCCGAAAGGCCGGCCCTTTCGCCACCCGGCTCGATCGGGCCGGGCCGATTAGGCGCAGTTGCGGCCCACACAAGCGGGCTTATTTTTTTTTAATCACTATTTTTTTGCCTTCTACGCTGCACGGCGCGGGGGGAGGTGGAAGGGGCGCTTTTTTAGTCCCACCTCGCGCGCCGAGGGACGCCAGGACTGGCTTATATAGCCGCCTTTGAGTGATAAATTAGATAAGGTAGTAATAATGTCATATGACTTAAGCTAAAGTCAACTGACATTATTACTATCTTATTTTTTAATATCAGCTCGTCAATTCGCGTAGAAATAACAATAGTAAAGTTTTCTTACGTATAATGTCAATACAAAAAAAATTCTGTATTAAGTACTCTTTTTAATATAATTACTTAAAAATTCTGTATTAACTACTACCGTTCGAAAATGAGTTTTTTTTCGACATCCTTCAAATGAGCCCAATTTTTTTCTCTAATGTTCAATCATCATGACTAGGATGCATGACAAGTTTCGTGGCTTTTTGCCACTTGTAGAATTTCCTATAATTTTTTCGGTCAGAAAACGTAAAACACTGACCGGACATGAAGCAACGTGCTCTTCATTTCGAAATACGCTCACTTATTGGATTCCGTGTGGGAGTGGGCATACTGACTCACCTGCAAAAATTCAGGCCATTCTGAAGATGTCAAAAAATCGACCTCCTTCTCCGGACACCGTTCGGGTAGGAGCAAAGGCCCCATTCAAAAATGAGTTTTTTTCGACATCCTTCAAATGAGCCCAATTTTTTTCTCTAATGTTCTATCATCATGACTAGGATGCATGACAATTTAAATCAGGTGTGACAAATTTTATAAAAATGTAGGTATCAATCAAAACAAACTTGCGTAAAGTGCTAAACTATTAAAAATAAGATAGATAGTAAATATATGATTTGAGTTTACAATGCTCAGGTAACACTACCACAGCTATCCGGACAGTGTAACACTGTCCGGGCAGCGGCGGTAGCGCTGCCCGGGCAGTGCAAAGTCAATCCATATTTTTAGTAACTATCTTATCTGTTAGGATGCATGGAACCGCCTATTTAAGCCGGTCAGGGCGCCCTTCGACGGGCGAGGTGGGACTAAAAACTACGGCGCACACCGCCCCCTGCGCCTCTGCGCCCTGTACCGCCCGTGCGCGCCTCTCAAAGGCGGCCCAACCGGCCCACAACGTCCCTCTATGCCCTTTGTTAAGTTTTTTCTTTTCTTTCCTAATGTTTAACTCATTTTTTATTTTGAAAACTTATTTTCATTCTATCTATTTTGCTAATATTATTTCATATTTTTATTCCTTCATTTTTATGTACTTTCTTTCATTTTTATATTTTTTTTAGTTCAACATTACTTCTGTTTTAATTTTAATTTTTTTAACAGAACCTTTTCATATTTTTGATACTATTATTTATTTTCCACCTTTCTTTCATTTTTTAATTCCTTTCCTAATGTTTATATTTTTTTTTGCATTCAAAGTTTAACTCATTTTTTTGCTTCATTTATATTTTTTTGTTTCATTTTTATAATTTTTTCAATTCAACATTACTTCTGTTCTATTTTTTTAAGAGAACAATTTCATTGTTTTTGATACTATTATTTATTGTCCACCTTTGTTTTGTTTTTCTTCCTTTTCTAATTTTTAGATTTTTTTAGTTCTAACTTTAACTCATTTCTGTTCTTAAAATTTATTTTCATTCTACTTTGCTAATAATATTTAGTTGTCCTCTTTTTTTTCTTTTTTTTCTATCCTAATTTTGAAACTTTTTTGCAAACATAATAGTATTAATTTGAACATTCAATTTGCAAAGAATAATTTAAAACCATGTAAACACACTCGATATTTTAGCATAGTTTTCATAAATATTTTACATAATACTAGAAATTAAACTTGACTCAACTAAACAACATTAGGAAAATAATTAAACATTACTAAACGTTATTTCAAAAATAACCTAAACTAAACTACTCGTCCTCGACGCCGCCAAAGTCCATCTCGTCGTAGAGCCCGTTGCTGTCGTCGCCGTCGTCGCCGTCGTCGCTGCTGTCGTCGTCCAGGTCCACCACCGGCGCGGCTGGCACGGCCGGCGCAGCCATCGAGTCGGCCACAGCGGTGTGGTAGCCGGGGAAGTCCGGCGGGTCCTCCGGGTGGACGGCGACCGGGGCGAGCTGCATGTATTCCTGCACGAGGGGTGGCGGCACCGGCACGTTCTCCGACTCCCGGATCACCGTCAGGTAGCCCGGCATGTCCTCCGGGTCGCCGGCCTCCGCCGCCAGTCGCCTGTACTCGGCCAGCAATGCCGGCTCAGGTTCCGCCGCCGGCTCTTGTGGAGGGGCGCGGCTGGACCCGGCACCGTCCCGCGCGCGCGTGTGACGATCGCCGCCGCGG
>NW_021181082.1:0-919 GCF_002162155.2 Triticum dicoccoides | reverse complement strand
CCGCGTCGGAACAGCGTGTAGCCGTGCCCCGGCGGAGCGGGCACGGCGCCGGCGGCCGCCTGCGCGCGGTATGGCGCGATGACCTCCTCGAACGTGCGCCCGTCCTAGAGCTGATGCCGCCGCGCGCGGTTGTGTTTCGTCGGTGGGCGCGGGCCGGGGTACGCGTGGAGGCGGCGCAGGTGGTCGTCGGCGAGGCGGTCCACCCAGCCGGGGTTGTTGGGGGCGTACTGGGGGTCGGCGAGCTCCTCCGGCGAGAGGCGCGCCCGGTACAGGCCGACGGCGCGGGCGAAGAGGTGGGTGCCGACCTCGGGCACCGGCGCCACCGGCACGCCGTCGACGCTCAGGCGCCACCTCGCCGGGAGGCGCACGTCGGGAGCAGCGGGGATGACGAAGTGGGCGAGCTCCTCCGCCTCCTCGAGGGTCAAGGTGGAGCGGGCCATCGCCGACGAGAGGGAGAGGTAGGGCGCCAGAGGGGCGACGCCGGCGGTAGAGGGAGAAGGAGAGGGGAGGCGAGGGGCGGTGTGACAGCCGCGGCGGGGCGAGGCGCGTTTTATAGGCGTGGTGGGCGGGGGTGGGTGCCGGCGATCAATGCCGGTGCCAGCCGAGCGGTCAAGGGCGCAGAAGGCCAGGCGGCGGCGTGCGAATCGGCGCCAGCGATTAATGTCGAGCTGTCAAAGGCGCAGGAGGCCAGGCGTCGGCGTGCGCGGGCGGTCAAGCGGTGGCGTGCGCAGGCGGGCGTCGGGCGGTGGCGTGTGAATCGGCGCCTCCCGCGGACCGACGCCGCCGACGGGACGTCTCACTACGCCGGAGTTAATGGATTCCCACGCCGTACCGCGCCGGATATTAGCCTAATTAGGGTTTAGTACCTGTGGGCTCGCCCTCCTCCTCACGCGGCGTACACCGCCCACGTACGGGCGTA
>NW_021181081.1:0-1698 GCF_002162155.2 Triticum dicoccoides | reverse complement strand
GGAGAGGTGCGGAGGTAGTTCCAACTGGTAGGCAACTTCTCCTCGTTTGGCGAGAATGCGAAAAGGTCCAATGTAACGAGGAGCCAATTTGCCTTTGATACCGAAACGATGGGTTCCCTTCAGAGGGGTGACCCGAAGATAAGCCTTCTCGTCAACCTCGAAAGTCATAGCCTTATGTTTTCGGTCATATTGACTCTTTTGACGAGATTGGGCTGTTTTCAACTTTTCACGAACGATGCGAACTTGTTCTTCTGCTTCCTGAATCATATCCGGGCTAAAGAATTGTCTTTCCCCGGTCTCTGACCAGTTAAGGGGTGTTCGACACCGTCGTCCATAGAGAACTTCAAAAGGGGCTTTACCCAAGCTAGATTGATAGCTGTTGTTGTAAGCGAATTCGGCAAATGGAAGGCACTTCTCCCAGTCCATTCCGAATGAGATAACAGAGGCTCGAAGCATGTCTTCTAGAATCTGGTTGACGCGTTCCACTTGACCACTCGACTGAGGGTGGAAAGCGGTGCTGAAGGAGAGACGGGTTCCCATAGCATTTTGGAAACTTTCCCAAAATCGAGAGGTGAAAAGACTTCCTCGATCCGAGTTAATTTCCAAAGGAACACCATGGAGAGACACTATTCGGGAGATGTATAAGTCTGCCAGCTGACTAGCGGTTATACTCTCACGAACAGGTAAGAAATGGGCTACTTTGGAAAGACGATCGACCACGACGAAAATAGCATTATTCCCTCTCTTGGTCCTGGGAAAACCGGTAATGAAATCCATACCAATTTTATCCCATTTCCATTCAGGAATAGCTAAGGGTTGAAGGGTGCCAGCAGGCCGTTGATGCTCTGCTTTTACACGACGACAGACGTCGCAATTTTCAATAAACTGAGCAATTTCTCTCTTCATCCTAGTCCACCAGAACCTCTGGCGTAGGTCCTGATACATCTTAGTACCACCGGGATGAATGGTGAGAGGAGATTCATGAGCCTCCTTAAGGATCAACTGCCGTAGATGCTGGTTCTTGGGAACCACTAGACGGTTCTCAAAGTACACAACACCATGATCATTTGTGGAGAAACAACTAGCACCTCCGCTAGCAATGTTCTCCTTGATCTTAGATATTCCCTTATCTCGCTTTTGGGCAGCGATGATTTGATCCGTAAGAGTAGGTTTTGCTACCAAGGTGGAAAGAAAACCTTGAGGTACAATGTGAAGGTTAAGCTTCCGAAATTCCTCATGGAGAAGCGGTTGACTTTGTTGTAACATCAGATTGTTACAATAAGATTTACGACTTAGCGCATCAGCCATAACGTTGGCTTTCCCTGGGGTGTAGGTTATTCCTAAATCGAAATCTGTGATCAATTCAACCCAACGTCTTTGCCTGAGATTCAGATCCGGTTGGGTGAAAATGTACTTCAGACTTTGGTGATCAGTGAATATTTCGCAACGATTACCGAGGAGGTAATGTCGCCAGGTCTTAAGTGCATAGACTACGGCTGCAAGCTCTAGATCATGAGTAGGATAATTCTCCTCATGTGGGTGCAATTGCCGTGAAGCGTAGGCAATTACATGTCGATCTTGCATAAGGATGCAACCTAGTCCTTGTCGCGAGGCGTCGCAGTAGATAACAAAGTCTTTGGAGAAGTCTGGCGGTACCAGTACGGGAGCAGAAGTCAGGCGTCTTTTCAGTTCCTGAAA
>NW_021181080.1:0-1043 GCF_002162155.2 Triticum dicoccoides | reverse complement strand
GGTATTGAAAGATAAGTTGACACATGCTCCTTTACTCCAACTTCCTGATTTTAATAAGACTTTTGAGCTTGAATGTGATGCTAGTGGAATTGGATTAGGCGGTGTGTTATTACAAGATGGCAAACCTGTTGCATACTTTTCTGAAAAATTGAGTGGGCCTAGTCTGAATTATTCTACTTATGATAAAGAATTATATGCTCTTGTTCGGACTTTAGAAACATGGCAACATTATTTATGGCCCAAAGAATTTGTTATACATTCTGATCATGAATCTTTGAAACATATTAAAAGTCAAGCTAAACTGAATCGTAGACATGCTAAATGGGTTGAATTCATTGAGACTTTTCCTTATGTCATTAAACACAAGAAGGGAAAAGAAAATGTTATTGCTGATGCATTGTCTCGCCGCTATACTATGCTTTCACAACTTGACTTCAAAATATTTGGTTTGGAGACCATCAAAGATCAATATGATGCTGATTTTAAAGATGTAATGCAGAATTGTAAAGAAGGAAGAATGTGGAACAAGTTTGTCGTTAACGATGGATTTGTGTTTCGTGCTAACAAGCTATGCATTCCATATTGCTCCGTTCGTCTTTTGTTGTTGCAGGAGGCGCATGGAGGAGGGTTAATGGGACACTTTGGCGTGAAGAAGACGGAGGACGTACTTGCTACACATTTCTTTTGGCCAAAGATGAGACGGGATGTTGAGCGTTTTATTGCTCGATGCACTACATGTCAAAAAGCTAAGTCACGACTCAATCCTCATGGTTTATATATGCCTTTGCCTGTACCTAGTGTTCCTTGGGAGGATATATCTATGGACTTTGTTTTAGGTTTACCTCGAACAAAGAAGGGGAGGGATAGCATATTTGTTGTCGTGGATAGATTCTCGAAAATGGCACACTTTATACCATGTCATAAAAGCGATGATGCTGTTAATGTTGCTGATTTGTTCTTTCGTGAAATTATTCGCTTGCATGGTGTGCCAAATACTATTGTTTCAGATCGTGATACTAAATTTCTTAGCCACTTTTGGAGAT
>NW_021181079.1:0-839 GCF_002162155.2 Triticum dicoccoides | reverse complement strand
TTGTTCATGATAATAGTCTTTTATTCATGCTATAACTGTATTATCCGGAAATCGTAATACACGTGTGAATACATAGACCACAATATGTCCCTAGTGAGCCTCTAGTTGACTAGCTCGTTGTGATCAACAGATAGTCATGGTTTCCTGGCTATGGACATTGGATGTCGTTGATAACGGGATCACATCATTAGGAGAATGATGTGATGGACAAGACCCAATCCTAAGCCTAGCACAAAGATCATGTAGTTCGTTTGCTAGAGCTTTGCCAATGTCAAGTATCTCTTCCTTTGACCATGAGAGCGTGTAACTCCTGGATACCGTAGGAGTGCTTTGGGTGTATCAAACGTCACAACGTAACTGGGTGACTATAAAGGTGCACTATAGGTATCTCCGAAAGTATCTATTGTTTTATACGGATCGAGACTGGGATTTGTCACTCCGTGTAAACGGAGAGGTATCTCTGGGCCCACTCGGTAGGACATCATCATATGCGCAATGTGACCAAGGAGTTGATCACGGGATGATGTGTTACGGAACGAGTAAAGAGACTTGCCGGTAACGAGATTGAACAAGGTATCGGTATACCGACGATCGAATCTCGGGCAAGTAAAATACCGCTAGACAAAGGGAATTGTATACGGGATCGATTGAGTCCTTGACATCGTGGTTCATCCGATGAGATCATCGTGGAACATGTGGGAGCCAACATGGGTATCCAGATCCCGCTGTTGGTTATTGACCGGAGAACGTCTCGGTCATGTCTGCATGTCTCCCGAACCCGTAGGGTCTACACACTTAAGGTTCGATGACGCTAGGGTTATAAAGGAAGCTTGTATGTG
>NW_021181078.1:0-789 GCF_002162155.2 Triticum dicoccoides | reverse complement strand
TTGTCACACCCTAGCTAGTCATGCATTAGAGTGTTGCATCATGTTTACTCTTTCATCAGAAACTTGAAATGGGGATCTGTGAAACCCTCAGAATCATTTTGAAAATGATCCAAATAAAAATTTCTCCAAAAGGGTCCAAGAAAATGCTCATGTGGCTCTCTGAAAATATTGGACAGAGATAAAAATCAAACCAATATTTTTAAGAGCTCATAGGTATTTATTTTGGGCTTTTGGAATTAATGCATAAATATTTGCATTGGAAATATATTAATTATATATATTAATATATGTCCAAATATTATGCCATTTATAAAGGAGCTCTGGAATAATATATCTAGCTCCTGCAAAAATTGGCATAAGTTAAATAAATGATTTAATATATTTTTAAATCAAAACAAATGTCAGAAATTTGAAAACAGAAAAATAAACAAAGGGAGAAACTTACCTGGGCTCCTCCCTGTGCGGCCTAGCCAGCTGGCCGGCCCAGCCAGCAGGCGGCCCAGCCCGCCTCCCTCCTCTGTCGTCTTCGTCCTCGACAGAGGGAGGGGAGTGTGGCCGGCGCGCGCGCGCGCCACCGCGCCACGCCACCTCTCTCCCTGCCTGCCTGCCCTCCCCTCCTCGCTCGATGCCCCGGACGACGCCACGCCTCCCCCCTGCTCTCTCTCACTCTCCCCCGGCTCTCCCCTCCTCTCCCTCGCTCTCTCTCTCACATGGCCGAACACCACCGTCGCCGCCGTTCGCCATAGCAGCCGTCTCCGGCCACCCCTCGCTCCCCCGACTAGCTCAGCG
>NW_021181077.1:0-715 GCF_002162155.2 Triticum dicoccoides | reverse complement strand
ATCGAAAGATCGGGACACCCCCGCCTCTATCAGGTGTCCCGTCTTTAAATGAGATGATGGATATCGCTTTGGTGGAAGTCGACTTTGACGATCTGACTACGAACGTGCGAGGACGTCGCGCCTTACAATCGCTAAATGATAGATGCGAGGGTGTCCCGATCTTTCGATGAGATGATAACTATCGATTTGGTGGAGACGACTTTGACGATCCGACTACAAACGTGCACGACGTTGCGCCTTAGCAATCGCTAAACCAATCTCCTGAGGTTATTGACCATGCCGGAGCACGATCAACCTGACCACGAAGGTCTATTCCTGCAAGCAATCGAAAAACGAGCAAGAATATGATAAAGGCAATCTGAATATTGCGAATATGTATGAAGTATTGATAAAGGTGGGGATCCGTAAGCGGTCTTGGTCTGGTCGTTGGACACAAACGAAATACACAAAGTTGCAATGGCTAACTTTTAACTAAACAAATCCCAAGGAAAAGCTACTAGATGGATCTACTTATATAGGAGCAAGGGGTGGCGGCCAAGGAGGTGGGAGGATGTCCCAAGGCAGCCTAAAACTAAATCTAGGTCGTACAAGGCCAATGGGCCCAAGTGGAGGTGATGTAACACCTTTGGACTTGTAGTTTGACTCGGATTCTGCTGCAGCATCAGATTGTTTCGTTCACAACTCAACGCTCCGGACGAATTTGAAGGTGATTCCA
>NW_021181076.1:0-1048 GCF_002162155.2 Triticum dicoccoides | reverse complement strand
CGGTTGCATCGCCGTGTCGAGTTGCTGGTCTTAGTGTCTAGTTCCTTTAGAGTTTCGAGTTCTGTTCATATTAGTCACGCAGCCGCTGCATCATTATCCCATCCGCTGTCCACCATCCCATCCACCAATTTCCACCACATGCTACGCACTGTTTATTGTCATAATCATAGTTGAGGTCACTCACATCTTCGCCAGATCGAATCTGCATCTTATCTAGTTTGTTTTGGAAAGAGGGAGAAAAAAAGAGAGAAAAAAACGAGAGAAAAAAAAAGGAGAAAAAAAAAGTCAGAGAAAGAAAAAAGGAGAGAAAGAAAAAAAAGTGTGAGGAAAAAAAAGAGAGAAGAAAAAAAAAACAAAAAAATCAGCACAAACTTTTTCAGAGGAAAGTTGAAGACAAAGTTGTTGATATATCCTGCTTGGCTGTTGTTTCACCTCATTATCTTTACTGCCGTTGTGATCTTCACTTATATCTTGCTGTCCAGAGCTACTTAGTGTCCTTCATTGATGCTAGTTGTGCTACGACGTGACCTCATTAGTGTTCTAGGCTCGCGTCTCTAGTTCGGTCTAGCCTAGGACCAGCACAGTACTGTCGTTGAGCGTTTATTCAACATTGCATCTTTGAATTGATTATTGCTAATCTTTTGCTACCATATATAGCCAACCCAGCTCCACATATTTCTACACCGTGTATACGTACGCTCCCCTGGCAATCGCTTTACTCAATATTCGGAGTTACTTGACACCGCTGGTTGCCGATCATCGCCTGCTGCATGGTAAGAACTTGTAAGACATTGATATTTGCTTTACTGTGAGCGTTTTACCACCACATCCTAGTAGTTATAGGAACATTATTTTTGGGTTTTGTTTCTTGTTCTACTAATCATGACAGGATCCAGAGTCAATTCATGGGCTTTGTCGATCGCGGGAGACGTGCCACCACCTTTGCAAATACCACAACCGTCACGAGAGGTGCACAAACATCCAAATGCACATGATCAGGTTAATGTATCTATACCACCATTTAATGGCCGTTTTAAACCTGCTTTAT
>NW_021181075.1:0-1288 GCF_002162155.2 Triticum dicoccoides | reverse complement strand
TTTGATCATATCGATACAACCCCATGTTCTCGCTCCTGCTCTCTTTTACTGCATTAAGACAACGCGTTTCAAACTGCTGTGTGCTACGGTAGTTGAACCCATTTCCTCTGCATGACCTGTCATTGCCACAGTAACTAGATGAAACCCACTAGCATGTGTAGGAGTTGATTGAGCCATATGTATGTGTTGTTCCTACCTTGCTATGCCTGCTATGCTTAGAGTCGTGTCAGGTCTGGTTCATCTGGGTGATGGGCTAGAGTGAAATGTTTATGTCGGTAATGAGAGTGGTGTGGTGAACACGATTTGGTAAAGGTATCGATGAGAGGCCATGTAGGAGTACATGGTGGGTTGTTTCATTGAAGCCAACCTTAAGCACTGAGATCTGTATGTGTGATTTAAGAATCAGCTACTACCATGCATTGGGCCCGAAACCAATGGACCCTCTCGGCTTCTTATTCACCCTAGTTCTCCATCCAGGAGTTGCAAGTAGTTTCTGGTGTTGTAGCCTACTGGAGGCCGTGGACAGCGCTGACCGTAGGGGTGGGATGTGATGCGGTAGGTACGTGGCACGGTGTACCGAATACCCGTTAGGTATCTCGGGAACCCTGTTCACATCGTTCGGGGCCGTATGGGAAACCTCGGCCGGACTCCCTGCGGATGGAACCTGGATAGGCGATAAACCTGGACTGGAGGCTTAGGTGATTAGGTAGGTCGTGGCCGACACCCACGTTGGGCTTCCGCTTGAAGGTTGCCGAGTACATGTCGTGTAAACGACGATAAGTGGTGAGAGCGTGTATGAAGGAGTACACCCCTGCAGGGTTAACATGATCTATTCGAATAGCCGCGTCCGCGGTAAAGGACTACTTGGTTGCCTATACAGTTCATAGACAAGTAAATGGAAACTGCTAAAAGCCTCAAGATAAGTGTGAGTGCCGAGGATGGCTCTTCCGTAGGAAGACGGAGGTGGATCCTCGGTAGTGTATTGAATTGGTGAGTAGTGGACTCGTGTGCGCAAAACCATTTCAAGTTGGAGTATCGTAGGATAGTCTAGCCAAGAGTCAAAGCTGGCTTGCTGCAATAACTCCACCAACCCTTCTTGATAATATGCATGTATGTAGGATCTGATGTAAGTCTTGCTGAGTACCTTTGTACTCATGTTGCTATAATTTACATTTTTACAGAAGATGCTGCAACCCCTTCTGATGGGTTCTATGTAGACGTTGACATCAACGAGTAGGCTAAAGACCCAGGTGGTGACCCTGAGCTTGTGAAGGACCACGTAGTATAG
>NW_021181074.1:0-2118 GCF_002162155.2 Triticum dicoccoides | reverse complement strand
GTCCTCCTACTCCATCTGCATGGACAAGAGCAAGTTAGTTTAATTAATTACCAGGTGAATGAATGTCGAAGCTAGAGATCATTAATTTTGGTTATCCAGGAATTACAAAACCTTGGACGTATGTTGAATGCATTCTGAATTCTAACTATATAAGAGATCCCATTATGATTGGTCAGGTCTGATTTACACTTTAGAGCCTTGACAATTATAAATCTGAATGAATTTCCTACACTTTCGCCCTTAATCAAAAATCAAGACGGCGATTTTAACAACAAGAGATAGATATTGTCAGTCCAATTGAACCAAATCTGGACAGTTGCATTCTGAGTATTTAAGCGGACATGCAGCAGGCAACCAAATGAACAAAATTATAATGCAAGGGAGGCAGGTTGCCGGCAAGGTGGATGCCGCGAGGGAGCTCGGCGTGCCGGCCGTGCTGCTCTGGACGGCCAGCGCCTGCGGCTACATGGGAGTGTAGCGGTCATGAGCAATCATGAGCTGGTGGAGTTCGCATGTGACATACTAGACCACTGGTATCCCTAGATTGAACATTTTAATAATGTAGTACAAATTGCAAGCCATAAAATTTATATCCTTAGAAATAACATTTGACGTTTCTAATAGTATAAATAAAGAAAGCACTTTTTTATTATTTCCGAGAGACCGTACCTCTCACGGAAGAAAATAAATAAAGAAACCGGGGAAAATAAATAAATAAATAAAGGAAGCAAAACCGTTCCTCTCGTCGAGCCCGGCGGTGAGGTGTTGAGGAGGAGGTCATCATCGATAATTTTTAATAGAATGTTATTGCTCAGGAAGAGATTCTTGAGCACCAATCAGCTGGTTCCACCTCTGCACGTAGATGATCCCAGTATGCCTTTAGACCGTAGCATAGCATTGTACCTTCATAATACCATCACAAGTATTTGGTAATACCAGCTGAGCCAGCCAACTATTTAGTAATTCTTTCTGCATCCGCAAAAACAACAAAATCTTGCAACCAAGTCCCTAGCATTTTGTAGCCAACCCCCTAAAGTTTCTGTTTTCTTACAAATAAGGCCAAATTTTTGACAAGTCGGGGGAATTTTCGCCGGAAATTTTGGCAGCATAACGCGTTGGGAACGAAGAATAGCAACATGCACAACGGCGCTACAAACCGCTCCATGACCATGTCTTCCATTTTTTTGCACACATGGAAGGACCATCGCCGGCGTCTTCATTCATTTTAGTTTGTTGACAACTAACTAAGTAGCTTGCTAGCTTCAAGATAAAACTATCAGCATCTATCTCCAGCAGCACTAGTATAGAATCAACGAGGGGAAATTAACATCAATTTAGAATCAAGAGGGGAAATTAGCGGCAGTACAACATCAATAGGGGGAACTAGAATAGCAGCTGCAGCACCAGTTTAACACACAAATTCAGGCATTGCTTAGCATCAACTCAGTCTCACGCCCATCAATTAATAAATCAGTAGAAATCACAAGGCAGGGCAAACTGAGAATAGTAACTATAGCAGAATTAGAATAGCAGCAGCAGAAGCAGTATAGCATTACAGGAAAATTCAAACAGCCGCAGTATTAAAGCTATAGCATCACCCTCACTAGCTTAGCACCACTAGTATAGCAGTAGCAGGAGCGGAAGTTTAAACACAAATTCAGACGTCAAATCAGTCTCACGCCCAGCAATTAAATCAATAGAAATCACAAGGCGAGGCAAACTGAGAAAAAACCATACCGAAGCTGCGCTGCTGCTCCCTCTGGCCGCCCTTCCGTCGGCTGTTGTTCAAAGCACGTCTACTCTCTAGGACCTCCTCTGCCATGCACAGGGTGCTCGCCACGGCAGCCATATATGTCGGCTACAGACATATCCATCTGCCAAAAAAGATACTTCAAAGAAGTTCAGAAGACCCATAGCGCACAAATGTATCCAAATCTGTTTAAAACGAAGGAAAAGGAGGGAGGAGATAGGGTCGAAGGGAGCTCACTCGAGAAGGACGGGAGGTGCTGCCCGGAGGGCTCGTCGGCGTTGGAACCGGCCGCTGGGCGACGGCGAGCCACAGAGTGGGCGGCCTCCGCCACAGCGCTTCACGTCGAGATCGAGCAAACCACAACAAGA
>NW_021181073.1:0-1552 GCF_002162155.2 Triticum dicoccoides | reverse complement strand
TCTGGGCCTCGGGCCCGACGGCGGAGGTAGGTGGCGGCGGCGACACGTGGCAAGGCGCGAGTGGGCGGCGGTGGCGGGGTGGACACGTCCGGCGCCGAGCGGACACGTCCGGCGGCGGATCTGGAATCTTTTTTTTTAGGGTTGGATGGGGAGAGATCCGAGATCCGAAAACGGGGGGGGGGAGGCTATTTATAGGCATAATGGATCTAGGAGAGTCCAAATGAGGTGCGGTTTTCGGCCACGCGATCGTGATCGAACGCTCTAGGTGATGGAGCAGAGTTTGCTGGGTTTTGGGACAAATTGAGGGGTGTTGGGCTGCAACACACACGAGGCCTTTTCGGTCCCTCGGTTAACCGTTGGAGTATCAAACGAAGTCCAAATGGTACGAAACTTGACAGGCGGTCTACCGGTAGTAAACCAAGGCCGCATGACAAGCCTCGGTCCAATCCAGAAATTTTTAATCCCCACACACGAAAGAGAGCTAGAAATGACCACCGGAGGAGAACGAAGCGCCGGAATGCAAAACGGACAACGGGGAAAAAGCTCGAATGCATGAGATGAACACGTATGCAAATGCAATGCACATGATGACATGATATGAGCTGCATGATAACGAAAACAACACACAGGGACAAAGACCCGAACCCGAGAAATAAATATAACTTAACACCGAAAACGGCAAGAGTTGGAGTACAAATTGGGAAAGTTATATCTGGGGCGTTACAACACTCCACCACTATGAAAAGATCTCGTCCCGAGATCTAGGACTGAAAGAATGCCGGGTACTCAAAACGGAGGTGATCCTCGTGTTCCCAGGTAGCTTCACGGTCGGAATGGTGTGACCACTTGACTTTGAGGAATTTGATTGACTTGTTGCGAGTCTTGCGTTCAGTCTCTTCAAGAATAGCAACTGGGTGCTCACGATAGGAGAGATCTTCTTGGAGCTCAATGTCCTCGAAGTTGACTGTGCGGTCAGGAGTCTTGAAGCACTTTCGAAGCTGAGAGACATGGAACACATCATGAACATTTGCAAAGTTTGAAGGAAGCTCGAGTTGATAGGCGAGGTCGCCTCTCTTGCTGACAATCTTGAAAGGTCCCACGTATCTAGGGGCAAGCTTCCCTTTGATACCGAAGCGACGAGTACCCTTCATAGGAGAGACGCGGAGGTAAACATGATCTCCGATCTCGAAAGCCAAATCACGGTGCTTACTATCATAGTAGCTCTTTTGGCGGGATTGGGCTGCTTTGAGGTTATCACGAATGACTTTGCACATTTCTTCTGCTTCTGTGATTAAGTCATTACCCAGCAGCTGACGTTCACCGGTTTCAGACCAGTTGAGAGGGGTACGGCACTTCCTGCCATACAGAATTTCAAATGGGGCCTTGCCCGAACTTGCTTGAAAACTGTTGTTGTATGAGAATTCAGCATAAGGAAGACAATCCTCCCACTTCATGCCGAAGGAGATCACACAAGCCCTGATCATATCTTCAAGAATCTGGTTGACACGCTCGACTTGACCGCTTGTTTGAGGATGGAAAGCAGTGCTGAAGC
>NW_021181072.1:0-1032 GCF_002162155.2 Triticum dicoccoides | reverse complement strand
GGAACAAATTGTGCCTCTGATTTTGCTCAGCTTGTGTGACCTGCACACTCAAAACACGTTGAGCAACTAAACATTCATACCTGTCAGCGTCTTCAGGAGCCATGTATTGCGTCTCATGATCAGAATCATCTCCACCATGTTCCTCACGTGTAATAAGAGCCAAAGTCTCCTCATCATAGTCACTAGCGGACTCATATCCACCATCCGCGGTAGCAATCATCACACGCGGAGATTTGCATTCTCTCGCATAATGACCTCCTCCCTTACAACGACGACAAATAATATCACTTGTGTGCCCTGTTGATGCCATGGAAGAAGAAGAACGCTGTGCAGGCCCCGCAGGTGCGCTCTTGGCAGATAATGGTGGTTGTGCATGTTTTCTTGTATCACGGCTGGAGGTGGCACCGGATGGAGGTGCTGGTGCAGCTGAAGTAGAAGATGCACGTGGTGTCCATGATGAAGGTCGGCCTGCAGAAAAGTTAGTACGCCCCAATGCTTGTCGATCCTGCACTTCACGTTCAGCTTTACAAGCAAGATGGAATAAACGAGCGATATTAGTATACTCCTTATAGTCTAGAATGGTCTGAATCTCTCTATTTAATCCACCCAGAAAACGTGCAAGCATAGCTTCATTCTCCTCAACAATACCACATCTAATCATGCCAGTTTGTAATTCCTGATAATATTCTTCTACAGAATTTTTCCCTTGTCTTAAACGCTGCAATTTTTGAAGCAATTCACGTTGATAATATGGTGGAACCCAACGCGTACGCATAGCAGTTTTCAAAGCAGCCCAAGTAGTTGGAATAGGATATAATCTACAATGTTCAGACCACCATACACATGCAAAACTAGTGAAAGCACAAACGGCAGCAGCAACTCGTCTCTCCTCAGGATATTGTAAACATGTAAATCATTGTTCAGTTTCTAACTCCCAAGTAAGATATATATCAGGAACATATCTACCCTCAAATGGTGGAATATTCAATTTCAGTTTAGGAATATGGACATCATCTCGTACCTGAGGTGGTG
>NW_021181071.1:0-882 GCF_002162155.2 Triticum dicoccoides | reverse complement strand
TTGCATCTTTTACGTGGCTGCAATTGGGTTCTAGCAAGAACGTTTTCTTACCTACGAATCACCACAACGTGATTTTGTCAACTTCTATTTACCCTTCATAAGGGCCCTGTTCATCGATTCCGCTCCAACTAAAGTGGGAGAGACAGACACCCGCCAGCCACCTTATGCAACTAGTGCATGTCAGTCGGTGGAACCGGTCTCACGTAAGCGTACGTGTAAGGTTGGTCCGGGCCGCTTCATCCCACAATACCGTTGAGCAAGAAAAGACTAGTAGAGGCAAGTAAGATGACAAAATCCACGCCCACAACAAAATTGTGTTCTACTCGTGCAAAGAGAACTACGCATAGACCTAGCTCATGATGCCACTGTTGGGGAACGTTGCAGAAAATTAAAATTTTTCCTACGGTTTCACCAAGATCCATCTATGAGTTCTTCTAAGCAACGAGTCAATGGAGAGAGTTTGCATCTACATACCACTTGTAGATCGCGTGCGGAAGCTTGCAAGGTGATGATGTAGTCGTACTCGACGTGATTCGAATCACCGATGACCAAGTGCTGAACGGACAGCACCTCCGCGTTCAACACACGTACGGGACGGGAGACGTCTCCTCCTTCTTGATCCAGCAAGGGGGAAGGAGAGGTTGAGGAAGACAGCTCCACCGGCAGCACGACTGCGTGGTGATGGTGGAGAGGCAGTACTCCGACAGGGCTTCGCCAAGCACACAACGGAGGAGGAGAGGTGTTGGGGAGGGGAGGGATGCGCCTTGGAGGGTGGTGCGGATGCCCTCCCCTCACCCCTCTATTTATAGGGGGAAGGGAGAAGGGGGCCGGCCCCCTAGAACCCATCTAGGGGGGGTGCGGCGGCCTAGGGGAGAGGGGAGA
>NW_021181070.1:0-1220 GCF_002162155.2 Triticum dicoccoides | reverse complement strand
CCGCCGCCGCAAGCTCGCTTCCGACGAGCTCGGTCCACCCCAGCTGCTCCCGCTTGCCCCGTTAGATGCGCCACTCCTCCAGCTCCCCGTAGAGCCAAACCCCGTCGCAAACCACCGTCTGTAGCACCGTCCCGAGCAACTCCGGCGAGGTCCCGCCGTCGCCGTGGTCGCCGGCGTCACTTGGTGACGTGGCACGTCATTAGCCACTAATGACCCAGCCAAAGCAACCCCAGTGCCACTGCCATGTGGGCCCCGAGCCTAATTAGGTTAGTTTAATTTTTCTGTTTAGATTAGTGCTAATCTATGGACCCCATGTGTCAGATTTTGACTTAGTCAAGTCAACGTTGACCGGACCCACCTGTCAAACACCCAAACCAGCCCTGTGTCACTGACGTGTGGCCCCCACACGTCAGGTTTGACTCCGGGCGACCCAGTTGACCTGCTGACGTCATGATGATGTCAGGCTGACGCAATAAGTATTTTCTGGATTTAAAAATAATCAGGAAATTCCAGAAAATTGTATAAACTTCTAAAATTCATAGAAAATCAACCGTAACTCCAAATTAAATAAATTATATATGAAAAATTATCAAAAAAATTCAAGGAATCCATCTGTACCATTTTCATGCATGTTAGAACAACTTATAGGTGCTGTTTAGCACAAATCAATTAAATGGCATTTGAATAATCACATATGGAGTTTGAATTTGAATCTTGTATTCAAACCAACTTCATTTAATGTGTTGCTAGTTGCATTAGCCCAAAACACATTCATTTTGCCATGTCATGATCATGCATCATATTGTGCATTGCATTGATTGTGTTCCCTTCTGTGTTGCCGGTATTTGTCCCCTCTCGATAGACGTGATACCGATGATGCGATCGTTGACACTGATGAAGACTCAATGCTATCTTCAGAAGTGCCAGGCAAGCAAAACCCCCTTGTTCATTCCGATACAATCCTACTCTCTCGCTCCTGCTCTCTTTTACTGCATTAGGACAACATCGATTCATCTGTTACCTGCTGCGGTAGCTGAACCCCTTTATCCTTTGCATGACCTGTCATTGCCACAGTAAATAGATGAAACCCACTAGCATGAGTAGGAGTTGTTTGAGCCCTGTTGTGCCTACTCATTCATGCTTGTTTGTCATGCCTGCTACTGCTTAGAGTCGAGTCAGGTCTGATTCATCCGGGATGAATCAGAGGTGTGTGAACATGT
>NW_021181069.1:248814-249933 GCF_002162155.2 Triticum dicoccoides | reverse complement strand
GATTATTTTGAGCTATAAGACCATGAAATTGAAAAGCATTTGAAATGAACTCTGATAAGGTTACAAGTTGGCATGGTATCATCATTTCACCCACATAGCATGTGCAAGAAAGTAGAGTGGCTTACGGCAAAAACTGGATGCACTTCATGTACAAAACAGACAATCTCCTTCGAAGTATCAGGGTTTCATACAGAAACTCGTCTGTTACAAAGGGATTTCATTTTTTTTGAACTTATTTGAACCCCCTTATTTTTCTGTGTTCAAAGTGCACCATTCAAAGCCACATCATCAATTTACAACCCTTTCTTACTTCATTTGTTATTTTTCATGCATTTACTGATTATTTTGAGCTATAAGACCATGAAATTGAAAAGCATTTGAAATGAACTCTGATAAGGTTCCAAGTTGGCATGGCATCATCATTTCACCCACATAGCACGTGCAAGAAAGTAGAGAGGCTTACGGCAAAAACTGGATGCACTTCGTGTACAAAACAGACAATCTCCTTCGAAGTATCAGGGTTTCATGCTGAAAGTCGTCTATTACAAAGGGATTTCATTTTTTGAACTTATTTGAACCCCCTTGTTTTTCTGTGTTCAAAATTCACCATTCAAAGTCACATCATCAATTTACAACCTTTCTGACTTCATTTGTTATTTTTCATGCATTTACTGATTATTTTGAGCCATAAGACCATGAAATTAAAAAGCATTTGAAATGAACTCTGAAAAGGTTCGAAGTTGGCATGGTATCATCATTTCACCCACATAGCATGTGCAAGAAAGTAGAGAGGCTTACGGCAAAAACTGGATGCACTTCGTGTACAAAACAAACAATCTCCTTCGAAGTATCAGGGTTTCATACGGAAACTCGTCTGTTTCAAAGGGATTTCTTTTCTTTTGAACTTATTTGAACCCCCTTGTTTTTCTGTGTTCAAAATCCACCATTCAAAGCCACATCATCAATTTACAACCCTTTCTGACTTCATTTGTTATTTTTCATGCATTTACTGATTATTTTGAGCTATAAGACCATGAAATTGAAAAGCATTTGAAATGAACTCTGATAAGGTTCCAAGTTGGCATGGCATCATCATTTCACCCACATAGCACGTGCAAG
>NW_021181069.1:245074-245933 GCF_002162155.2 Triticum dicoccoides | reverse complement strand
GTTACAAAGGGATTTCATTTCTTTTGAACTTATTTGAACCCCCTTGTTTTTCTATGTTAAAAATGCAACATTCAAAGCCACATCATCATTTTACAACCCTTCCTGACTTCATTTGTTATTTTTCATGCATTTACTAATTATTTTGAGCTATAAGACCATGAAATTGAAAAGCATTTGAAATGAACTCTGATAAGGTTCCAAGTTGGCATGGTATCATCATTTCACCCACATAGCATGTGCAAGAAAGTAGAGAGGCTTACGGCAAAAACTGGATGCACTTCGTGTACAAAACAAACAATCTCCTTTGAAGTATCAGGGTTTCATACGGAAACTCGTCTGTTACAAAGGGATTTCATTTCTTTTGAACTTATTTGAACCCCCTTGTTTTTTTGTGTTCAAAATGCACCATTCAAAGCCACATCATCAATTTACAACCCTTGCTCATTTCATCTGTTATTTTTCATGCATTTACTGATTATTTTGAGCTATAAGACCATGAAATTGAAAAGCATTTGAAATGAACTCTGATAAGGTTACAAGTTGGCATGGTATCATCATTTCACCCACATAGCATGTGCAAGAAAGTAGAGTGGCTTACGGCAAAAACTGGATGCACTTCATGTACAAAACAGACAATCTCCTTCGAAGTATCAGGGTTTCATACGGAAACTCGTCTGTTGCAAAGGGATTTCATTTTTTGAACTTATTTGAACCCCCTTGTTTTTCTGTATTCAAAATGCACCATTCAAAGCCACATCATCAATTTACAACCCTTTCTGAATTCATTTGTTATTTTTCATGCATTTACTGATTATTTTGAGCTATAAGACCATGAAATTAAAAAGCATTTGAAATGAAC
>NW_021181069.1:240967-245064 GCF_002162155.2 Triticum dicoccoides | reverse complement strand
GTTCCAAGTTGGCATGGCATCATCATTTCACCCACATAGCACGTGCAAGAAAGTAGAGAGGCTTACGGCAAAAACTGGATGCACTTCATGTACAAAACAGACAATCTCCTTCGAAGTATCAGGGTTTCATACGGAAACTCGTCTGTTGCAAAGGGATTTCATTTTTTGAACTTATTTGAACCCCCTTGTTTTTCTGTGTTCAAAATGCACCATTCAAAGCCACATCATCAATTTACAACCCTTTCTGAATTCATTTGTTATTTTTCATGCATTTACTGATTATTTTGAGCTATAAGACCATGAAATTAAAAAGCATTTGAAATGAACTCTGAAAAGGTTCGAAGTTGGCATGGTATCATCATTTCACCCACATAGCATGTGCAAGAAAGTAGATAGGCTTACGGCAAAAACTGGATGCACTTCGTGTACAAAACAGACAATCTCCTTCGAAGTATCTAGGTTTCATATGGAAACTCGTCTGTTACAAAGGGATTTCATTTCTTTTGAACTTATTTAAACCCCCTTGTTTTTCTGTGTTCAAAATGCACCATTCAAAGCCACATCATCAATTTACAACCCTTTCAGACTTCATTTGTTATTTTTCATGCATTTACTGCTTATTTTGAGCTATAAGACCATGAAATTGAAAAGCATTTGAAATGAACTCTGATAAGGTTCCAAGTTGGCATGGCATCATCATTTCACCCACATAGCACGTGCAAGAAAGTAGAGAGGCTTACGGCAAAAACTGGATGCACTTCATGTACAAAACAGACAATCTCCTTCGAAGTATCAGGGTTTCATACGGAAACTCGTCTGTTGCAAAGGGATTTCATTTTTTGAACTTATTTGAACCCCCTTGTTTTTCTGTGTTCAAAATGCACCATTCAAAGCCACATCATCAATTTACAACCCTTTTTGAATTCATTTGTTATTTTTCATGCATTTACTGATTATTTTGAGCTATAAGACCATGAAATTAAAAAGCATTTGAAATGAACTCTGAAAAGGTTCGAAGTTGGCATGGTATCATCATTTCACCCACATAGTATGTGCAAGAATGTAGAGAGGCTTATGGCAAAAACTGGATGCACTTCATGTACAAAACAGACAATCTCCTTCGAAGTATCAGGGTTTCATATGGAAACTCGTCTGTTACAAAGGGATTTCATTTCTTTTGAACTTATTTGAACCCCCTTGTTTTTTTGTGGTAAAAATGCAACATTCAAAGCCACATCATCATTTTACAACCCTTCCTGACTTCATTTGTTATTTTTCATGCATTTACTGATTATTTTGAGCTATAAGACCATGAAATTGAAAAGCATTTGAAATGAACTCTGATAAGGTTCCAAGTTGGCATGGTATCATCATTTCACCCACATAGCATGTGCAAGAAAGTAGAGAGGCTTACGGCAAAAACTGGATGCACTTCGTGTACAAAACAAATAATCTCCTTCGAAGTATCAGGGTTTCATACGGAAACTCATCTGTTAGAAAGGCATTTCATTTCTTTTTAACTTATTTGAACCCCCTTGTTTTTCTGTGTTCAAGATGCACCATTCAAAGCCACATCATCAATTTACAACCCTTGCTCACTTCATCTGTTATTTTTCATGCATTTACTGATTATTTTGAGCTATAAGACCATGAAATTGAAAAGCATTTGAAATGAACTCTGATAAGGTTACAAGTTGGCATGGTATCATCATTTCACCCACATAGCATGTGCAAGAAAGTAGAGAGGCTTACGGTAAAAACTGGATGCACTTCATGTACAAAACAGACAATCTCCTTCGAAGTATCAAGGTTTCATACGGAAACTCGTCTGTTGCAAAGGGATTTCATTTTTTGAACTTATTTGAACCCCCTTGTTTTTCTGTATTCAAAATGCACCATTCAAAGCCACATCATCAATTTACAACCCTTTCTGAATTCATTTGTTATCTTTCATGCATTTACTGATTATTTTGAGCTATAAGACCATGAAATTAAAAAGCATTTGAAATGAACTCTGAAAAGGTTCGAAGTTGGCATGGTATCATCATTTCACCCACATAGCATGTGCAAGAAAGTAGAGAGGCTTACGGCAAAAACTGGATGCACTTCGTGTACAAAACAGACAATCTCCTTCGAAGTATCAGGGTTTCATACGGAAACTCATCTGTTAGAAAGGGATTTCATTTCTTTTGAACTTATTTGAACCCCCTCCTTTTTCTGTGTTAAAAATGCAACATTCAAAGCCACATCATCATTTTACAACCCTTCCTGACTTCATTTGTTATTTTTCATGCATTTACTGATTATTTTGAGCTATAAGACCATGAAATTGAAAAGCATTTGAAATGAACTCTGATAAGGTTCCAAGTTGGCATGGTATCATCATTTCACCCACATAGCATGTGCAAGAAAGTAGAGAGGCTTACGGTAAAAACTGGATGCACTTCGTGTACAAAACAAACAATCTCCTTCGAAGTATCAGGGTTTCATACGGAAACTCATCTGTTACAAAGGGATTTCATTTCTTTTGAACTTATTTGAACCCCCTTGTTTTTCTGTGTTCAAAATGCACCATTCAAAGCCACATCATCAATTTACAACCCTTGCTCACTTCATCTGTTATTTTTCATGCATTTAGTGATTATTTTGAGCTATAAGACCATGAAATTGAAAAGCATTTGAAATGAACTCTGATAAGGTTACAAGTTGGCATGGTATCATCATTTCACCCACATACCATGTGCAAGAAAGTAGAGTGGCTTACGGAAAAAACTGGATGCACTTCATGTACAAAACAGACAATCTCCTTCGAAGTATCAGGGTTTCATACAGAAACTCGTCTGTTCCAAAGGGATTTCATTTTTTTTGAACTTATTTGAACCCCCTTATTTTTCTGTGTTCAAAATGCACCATTCAAAGCCACATCATCAATTTATAACCCTAGCTCACTTCATCTGTTATTTTTCATGCATTTACTGATTATTTTGAGCTATAACACCATGAAATTGAAAAGCATTTGAAATGAACTCTGATAAGGTTCCAAGTTGGCATGGTATCATCATTTCGCCCACATAGCATGTGCAAGAAAGTAGAGTGGCTTACGGCAAAAACTGGATGCACTTCATGTACAAAACAGACAATCTCCATCGAAGTATCAGGGTTTCATACGAAAACTCGTCTGTTACAAAGGGATTTCATTTTTTTTGAACTTATTTGAACCCCCTTTTTTTCTGTTCAAAATGCACCATTCAAAGCCACATCATCAATTTACAACCCTTTCTGACTTCATTTGTTATTTTCCATGCATTTACTGATTATTTTGAGCCATAAGACCATGAAATTAAAAAGCATTTGAAATGAACTCTGAAAAGGTTCGAAGTTGGCATGGTATCATCATTTCACCCACATAGCATGTGCAAGAAAGTAGAGAGGCTTACGGCAAAAACTGGATGCACTTCGTGTACAAAACAAACAATCTCCTTCGAAGTACCAGGGTTTCATACGGAAACTCGTCTGTTACAAAGGGATTTCATTTCTTTTGAACTTATTTGAACCCCCTTGTTTTTCTGTGTTCAAAATCCACCATTCAAAGCCACATCATCAATTTACAACCCTTTCTGACTTCATTTGTTATTTTTCATGCATTTACTGGTTATTTCGAGCTATAAGACCATGAAATTGAAAAGCATTTGAAATGACTGATAAGGTTCCAAGTTGGCATGGTATCATCATTTCGCCCACATAGCATGTGCAAGAAAGTAGAGTGGCTTACGGCAAAAACTGGATGCACTTCATGTACAAAACAGACAATCTCCTTCGAAGTATCCGGGTTTCATACGGAAACTCGTCTGTTACAAAGGGATTTCATTTTTTTGAACTTATTTGAACCCCCTTTTTGTTGTGTTGAAAATGCACCATTCAAAGCCACATCATCAATTTACAACCCTTTCTGACTTCATTTGTTATTTTCCATGCATTTACTGATTATTTTGAGCCATAAGACCATGAAATTAAAAAGCATTTGAAATGAACTCTGAAAAGGTTCGAAGTTGGCATGGTATCATCATTTCACCCACATAGCATGTGCAAGAAAGTAG
>NW_021181069.1:232990-235669 GCF_002162155.2 Triticum dicoccoides | reverse complement strand
TGTGTTAAAAATGCAACATTCAAAGCCACATCATCATTTTACAACCCTTCCTGACTTCATTTGTTATTTTTCATGCATTTACTGATTATTTTGAGCTATAAGACCATGAAATTGAAAAGCATTTGAAATGAACTCTGATAAGGTTCCAAGTTGGCATGGTATCATCATTTCACCCACATAGCATGTGCAAGAAAGTAGAGAGGCTTACAGCAAAAACTAGATGCACTTCGTGTACAAAACAAACAATCTCCTTCGAAGTATCAGGGTTTCATACGGAAACTCGTCTGTTACAAAGAGATTTCATTTCTTTTGAACTTATTTGAACCCCCTTGTTTTTCTGTGTTCAAAATGCACCATTCAAAGCCACATCATCAATTTACAACCCTAGCTCACTTCATCTGTTATTTTTCATGCATTTACTGATTATTTTGAGCTATAAGACCATGAAATTGAAAAGCATTTGAAATGAACTCTGATAAGGTTCCAAGTTGGCATGGTATCATCATTTCGCCCACATAGCATGTGCAAGAAAGTAGAGTGGCTTACGGCAAAAACTGGATGCACTTCATGTACAAAACAGACAATCTCTTTCGAAGTATCAGGGTTTCATACGGAAATTCGTCTGTTACAAAGGAATTTCATTTTTTTGAACTTATTTGAACCCCCTTATTTTTCTGTGTTCAAAATGCACCATTCAAAGCCACATCATCAATTTACAACCCTTTCTGACTTCATTTGTTATTTTTCATGCATTTACTGATTATTTTGAGCTATAAGACAATGAAATTGAAAAACATTTGAAATGAACTCTGATAAGGTTCCAAGTTGGCATGGTATCATCATTTCACCCACATATCACGTGCAAGAAAGTAGAGAGGCTTACGGCAAAAGCTGGAGTACTTCGTGTACAAAACAGACAATCTCCTTCGAAGTATCAGGGTTTCATACGGAAACTCGTCTGTTACAAAGGGATTTCATTTTTTGAATTTATATGAATCCCCTCGTTTTTCTGTGTTCAAAATGCACCATTCAAAGCCACATCATCAATTTACAACCCTTTCTGACTTCATTTGTTATTTTTCATGCATTTACTGATTATTTTGAGCTATAAGACCATGAAATTGAAAAGCATTTGAAATGAACTCTGAAAAGGTTCGAAGTTGGCATGGTATCATCATTTCACCCACATAGCATGTGCAAGAAAGTAGAGAGGCTTACAACAAATACTCGATGCACTTCGTGTACAAAACAGACAATCTCCTTCGAAGTATCAGGGTTTCATACAGAAACTCGTCTGTTACAAAGGGATTTCATTTATTTTGAACTTATTTGAACCCCCTTGTTTTTCTGTGTTCAAAATGCAACATTCAAAGCCACATCATCAATTTACAACCCTTCCTTACTTCATTTGTTATTTTTCATGCATTTACTGATTATTTTGAGCTATAAGGCCATCAAATTGAAAAGCATTTGAAATGAACTCTGATAAGGTCCCAAGTTGGCATGGTATCATCATTTCACCCACATAGCATGTGCAAGAAAGTAGAGAGGCTTACGGCAAAAACTGGATGCACTTCGTGTACAAAACAGACAATCTCCTTCGAAGTATCAGGGTTTCATACGGAAACTCGTCTGTTACAAAGGGATCTCATTTCTTTTGAACTTATTTGAACCCCCTTGTTTTTCTGTGTTCAAAATGCACCATTCAAAGCCACATCATCAATTTAAAACCCTTGCTCACTTCATCTGTTATTTTTCACGCATTTACTGATTATTTTGAGCTATAAGACCATGAAATTAAAAAGCATTTGAAATGAACTCTGAAAAGGTTCGAAGTTGGCATGGTATCATCATTTCACCCACATAGCATGTGCAAGAAAGTAGAGAGGCTTACGGCAAAAACTGGATGCACTTCGTGTACAAAACAGACAATCTCCTTCGAAGTATCAAGGTTTCATACGGAAACTCGTCTGTTACAAAGGGATTTCATTTCTTTTGAACTTATTTGAACCACCTTATTTTCTGTGTTAAAAATACAACATTCAAAGCCACATCATCATTTTACAACCCTTCCTGACTTCATTTGTTATTTTTCATGCATTTACTGATTATTTTGAGCTATAAGACCATGAAATTGAAAAGCATTTGAAATGAACTCTGATAAGGTTCCAAGTTGGCATGGTATCATCATTTCACCCACATAGCATGTGCAAGAAAGTAGAGAGGCTTACAGCAAAAACTAGATGCACTTCGTGTACAAAACAAACAATCTCCTTCAAAGTATCAGGGTTTCATACGGAAACTCGTCTGTTACAAAGGGATTTCATTTCTTTTGAACTTATTTGAACCCCCTTGTTTTTCTGTGTTCAAAATGCACCATTCAAAGCCACATCATCAATTTACAACCCTAGCTCACTTCATCTGTTATTTTTCATGCATTTACTGATTATTTTGAGCTATAAGACCATGAAATTGAAAAGCATTTGAAATGAACTCTGATAAGGTTCCAAGTTGGCATGGTATCATCATTTCGCCCACATAGCATGTGCAAGAAAGTAGAGTGGCTTACGGCAAAAACTGGATGCACTTCATGTACAAAACAGACAATCTCCTTCGAAGTATCAGGGTTTCATACGGAAACTCGTCTGTTACAAAGGAATTTCATTTTTTTGAACTTAT
>NW_021181069.1:224445-225515 GCF_002162155.2 Triticum dicoccoides | reverse complement strand
TTTGTTATTTTTCATGCATTTACTGATTATTTTGAGCTATAAGGCCATCAAATTGAAAAGCATTTGAAATGAACTCTGATAAGGTCCCAAGTTGGCATGGTATCATCATTTCACCCACATAGCATGTGCAAGAAAGTAGAGAGGCTTACGGCAAAAACTGGATGCACTTCGTGTACAAAACAGACAATCTCCTTCGAAGTATCAGGGTTTCATACGGAAACTCGTCTGTTACAAAGGGATCTCATTTCTTTTGAACTTATTTGAACCCCCTTGTTTTTCTGTGTTCAAAATGCACCATTCAAAGCCACATCATCAATTTAAAACCCTTGCTCACTTCATCTGTTATTTTTCACGCATTTACTGATTATTTTGAGCTATAAGACCATGAAATTAAAAAGCATTTGAAATGAACTCTGAAAAGGTTCGAAGTTGGCATGGTATGATCATTTCACCCACATAGCATGTGCAAGAAAGTAGAGAGGCTTACGGCAAAAACTGGATGCACTTCGTGTACAAAACAGACAATCTCCTTCGAAGTATCAAGGTTTCATACGGAAACTCGTCTGTTACAAAGGGATTTCATTTCTTTTGAACTTATTTGAACCACCTTGTTTTCTGTGTTAAAAATGCAACATTCAAAGCCACATCATCATTTTACAACCCTTCCTGACTTCATTTGTTATTTTTCATGCATTTACTGATTATTTTGAGCTATAAGACCATGAAATTGAAAAGCATTTGAAATGAACTCTGATAAGGTTCCAAGTTGGCATGGTATCATCATTTCACCCACATATCACGTTTAAGAAAGTAGAGAGGCTTAAGGCAAAAACTGGATGTACTTCGTGTACAAAACAGACAATCTCCTTCGAAGTATCATGGTTTCATACGGAAACTCGTCTGTTACAAAGGGATTTCATTTTTTGAATTTATTTGAATCCCCGTGTTTTTATGTGTTCAAAATGCACCATTCAAAGCCACATCATCAATTTACAACCCTTTCTGACTTCATTTGTTATTTTTCATGCATTTACTGATTATTTTGAGCTATAAGACCATGAAATTGAAAA
>NW_021181069.1:219755-222451 GCF_002162155.2 Triticum dicoccoides | reverse complement strand
TTTCATACGGAAACTCGTCTGTTACAAAGGGATCTCATTTCTTTTGAACTTATTTGAACCCCCTTGTTTTTCTGTGTTCAAAATGCACCATTCAAAGCCACATCATCAATTTAAAACCCTTGCTCACTTCATCTGTTATTTTTCACGCATTTACTGATTATTTTGAGCTATAAGACCATGAAATTAAAAAGCATTTGAAATGAACTCTGAAAAGGTTCGAAGTTGGCATGGTATCATCATTTCACCCACATAGCATGTGCAAGAAAGTAGAGTGGCTTACGGCAAAAACTGGATGCACTTCATGTACAAAACAGACAATCTCCTTCGAAGTATCAGGGTTTGATACGGAAACTCGTCTGTTACAAAGGAATTTCATTTTTTTGAACTTATTTGAACCCCCTTATTTTTCTGTGTTCAAAATGTACCATTCAAAGCCACATCATCAATTTACAACCCTTTCTGACTTCATTTGTTATTTTTCATGCATTTACTGATTATTTTGAGCTATAAGACAGTGAAATTGAAAAACATTTGAAATGAACTCTGATAAGGTTCCAAGTTGGCATGGTATCATCATTTCACCCACATATCACGTGCAAGAAAGTAGAGAGGCTTACGGCAAAAGCTGGAGTACTTCGTGTACAAAACAGACAATCTCCTTCGAAGTATCAGGGTTTCATACGGAAACTCGTCTGTTACAAAGGGATTTCATTTTTTGATTTTATTTGAATCCCCTTGTTTTTCTGTGTTCAAAATGCACCATTCAAAGCCACATCATCAATTTACAACCCTTTCTGACTTCATTTGTTATTTTTCATGCATTTACTGATTATTTTGAGCTATAAGACCATGAAATTGAAAAGCATTTGAAATGAACTCTGAAAAGGTTCGAAGTTGGCATGGTATCATCATTTCACCCACATAGCATGTGCAAGAAAGTAGAGAGGCTTACAACAAATACTGGATGCACTTCGTGTACAAAACAGACAATCTCCTTCGAAGTATCAGGGTTTCATACAGAAACTCGTCTGTTACAAACGGATTTCATTTATTTTGAACTTATTTGAACCCCCTTGTTTTTCTGTGTTCAAAATGCAACATTCAAAGCCACATCATCAATTTACAACCCTTCCTGACTTCATTTGTTATTTTTCATGCATTTACTGATTATTTTGAGCTATAAGGCCATCAAATTGAAAAGCATTTGAAATGAACTCTGATAAGGTCCCAAGTTGGCATGGTATCATCATTTCACCCACATAGCATGTGCAAGAAAGTAGAGAGGCTTACGGCAAAAACTGGATGCACTTCGTGTACAAAACAGACAATCTCCTTCGAAGTATCAGGGTTTCATACGGAAACTCGTCTGTTACAAAGGGATCTCATTTCTTTTGAACTTATTTGAACCCCCTTGTTTTTCTGTGTTCAAAATGCACCATTCAAAGCCACATCATCAATTTAAAACCCTTGCTCACTTCATCTGTTATTTTTCACGCATTTACTGATTATTTTGAGCTATAAGACCATGAAATTAAAAAGCATTTGAAATGAACTCTGAAAAGGTTCGAAGTTGGCATGGTATCATCATTTCACCCACATAGCATGTGCAAGAAAGTAGAGTGGCTTACGGCAAAAACTGGATGCACTTCATGTACAAAACAGACAATCTCCTTCGAAGTATCAGGGTTTGATACGGAAACTCGTCTGTTACAAAGGAATTTCATTTTTTTGAACTTATTTGAACCCCCTTATTTTTCTGTGTTCAAAATGCACCATTCAAAGCCACATCATCAATTTACAACCCTTTCTGACTTCATTTGTTATTTTTCATGCATTTACTGATTATTTTGAGGTATAAGACAATGAAATTGAAAAACATTTGAAATGAACTCTGATAAGGTTCCAAGTTGGCATGGTATCATCATTTCACCCACATAGCACGTGCAAGAAAGTAGAGAGGCTTAAGGCAAAAACTGGATGTACTTCGTGTACAAAACAGACAATCTCCTTCGAAGTATCATGGTTTCATACGGAAACTCGTCTGTTACAAAGGGATTTCATTTTTTGAATTTATTTGAATCCCCTTGTTTTTATGTGTTCAAAATGCACCATTCAAAGCCACATCATCAATTTACAACCCTTTCTGACTTCATTTGTTATTTTTCATGCATTTACTGATTATTTTGAGCTATAAGACCATGAAATTGAAAAGCATTTGAAATGAACTCTGAAAAGGTTCGAAGTTGGCATGGTATCATCATTTCACCCACATAGCATGTGCAAGAAAGTAGAGAGGCTTACAACAAATACTGGATGCACTTCGTGTACAAAACAGACAATCTCCTTTGAAGTATCAGGGTTTCATACAGAAACTCGTCTGTTACAAACGGATTTCATTTATTTTGAACTTATTTGAACCCCCTTGTTTTTCTGTGTTCAAAATGCAACATTCAAAGCCACATCATCAATTTACAACCCTTCCTGACTTCATTTGTTATTTTTCATGCATTTACTGATTATTTTGAGCTATAAGGCCATCAAATTGAAAAGCATTTGAAATGAACTCTGATAAGGTCCCAAGTTGGCATGGTATCATCATTTCACCCACATAGCATGTGCAAGAAAGTAGAGAGGCTTACGGCAAAAACTGGATGCACTTCGTGTACAAAACAGACAATCTCCTTCGAAGTATCAGG
>NW_021181069.1:210641-216103 GCF_002162155.2 Triticum dicoccoides | reverse complement strand
AAACTCGTCTGTTACAAAGGGATTTCATTTTTTGAATTTATTTGAATCCCCTTGTTTTTCTATGTTCAAAATGCACCATTCAAAGCCACATCATCAATTTACAACCCTTTCTGACTTCATTTGTTATTTTTCATGCATTTACTGATTATTTTGAGCTATAAGACCATCAAATTGAGAAGCTTTTGAAATGAACTTTGATAAGGTCCCAAGTTGGCATGGTATCATCATTTCACCCACATAGCATGTGCAAGAAAGTAGAGAGGCTTACGTCAAAAACTGGATGCACTTCGTGTACAAAACAGACAATCTCCTTCGAAGTATCAGGGTTTCATACGGAAACTCGTCTGTTACAAAGGGATCTCATTTCTTTTGAACTTATTTGAACCCCCTTGTTTTTCTGTGTTCAAAATGCACCATTCAAAGCCACATCATCAATTTAAAACCCTTGCTCACTTCATCTGTTATTTTTCACGCATTTACTGATTATTTTGAGCTATAAGACCATGAAATTGAAAAGCATTTGAAATGAACTCTGATAAGGTTCCAAGTTGGCATGGTATCATCATTTCAACCACATAGCATGTGCAAAAAAGTAGAGTGGCTTATGGCAAAAACTGGATGCACTTCATGTACAAAACAGACAATCTCCTTCGAAGTATCAGGGTTTCATACGGAAACTCGTCTGTTACAAAGGGATTTCATTTTTTTTGAACTTATTTGAACCCCCTTATTTTTCTGTGTTCAAAATGCACTATTCAAAGCCACATCATCAATTTAGAACCCTTTCTGAATTCATTTGTTATTTTTCATGCATTTACTGATTATTTTGAGCTATAAGACAATGAAATTGAAAAACATTTGAAATGAACTCTGATAAGGTTCCAAGTTGGCATGGTATCATCATTTCACCCACATAGCATGTGCAAAAAAGTAGAGTGGCTTATGGCAAAAACTGGATGCACTTCATGTACAAAACAGACAATCTCCTTCGAAGTATCAGGGTTTCATAAGGAAACTCGTCTATTACAAAGGGATTTCATTTTTTTTGAACTTATTTGAACCCCCTTATTTTTCTGTGTTCAAAATGCACCATTCAAAGCCACATCATCAATTTAGAACCCTTTCTGAATTCATTTGTTATTTTTCATGCATTTACTGATTATTTTGATCTATAAGACAATGAAATTGAAAAACATTTGAAATGAACTCTGATAAGGTTCCAAGTTGACATGGTATCATCATTTCACCCACATAGCACGTGCAAGAAAGTAGAGAGGCTTACGGCAAAAACTGGATGCACTTCGTGTACAAAACAGACAATCTCCTACGAAGTATCAGGGTTTCATACGGAAACTCGTCTATTACAAAGGGATTTCATTTCTTTTGAACTTATTTGAACCACCTTGTTTTTTTGTGTTAAAAATGCAACATGCAAAGCCACATCATCATTTTACAACCCTTCCTGACTTCATTTGTTATTTTTCATGCATTTACTGATTATTTTGAGCTATAAGACCATGAAATTGAAAAGCATTTGAAATGAACTCTGATAAGGTTCCAAGTTGCCATGGTATCATCATTTCACCCACATAGCATGCGCAAGAAAGTAGAGAGGCTTACAGCAAAAACTGGATGCACTTCGTGTACAAAACAGACAATCTCCTACGAAGTATCAGGGTTTCATACGGAAACTCGTCTATTACAAAGGGATTTCATTTCTTTTGAACTTATTTGAACCACCTTGTTTTTCTGTGTTAAAAATGCAACATTCAAAGCCACATCATCATTTTACAACCCTTCCTGACTTCATTTGTTATTTTTCATGCATTTACTGATTATTTTGAGCTATAAGACCATGAAATTGAAAAGCATTTGAAATGAACTCTGATAAGGTTCCGAGTTGGCATGGTATCATCATTTCACCCACATAGCATGTGCAAGAAAGTAGAGAGGCTTACGGCAAAAACTAGATGCACTTCGTGTACAAAACAAAGAATCTCCTTCGAAGTATCAGGGTTTCATACGGAAACTCGTTAGTTACAAAGGGATTTCATTTCTTTTGAACTTATTTGAACCCCCTTGTTTTTCTGTGTTCAAAATGCACCATTCAAAGCCACATCATCAATTTACAACCCTAGCTCGCTTCATCTCTTATTTCTCATGCATTTACTGATTATTTTGAGCTATAAGACCATGAAATTGAAAAGCATTTGAAATGAACTTTGATAAGGTTCCAAGTTGGCATGGTATCATCATTTCACCCACATAGCATGTGCAAGAAAGTAGAGAGGCTGTGACGCCCCCGATTTAATCGTATACTAATCACGCACGCAAATGTGTACGATCAAGATCAGGGACTCACGGGAAGATATCACAACACAACTCTACAAATAAAATAAGTCATACAAGCATCATAATACAAGCCAGGGGCCTCGAGGGCTCGAATACAAGTGCTCGATCATAGACGAGTCAGCGGAAGCAACAATATCTGAGTACAGACATAAGTTAAACAGGGTGCCAAGATGGCTAGCACAAACTGGGATACAGATCGAAAGAGGAGCAGGCCTCCTGCCTGGGATCCTCCTAGGTCACTCCTGGTCGTCATCAGCGGGCAGCACGTAGTAGTAGGCACCTCCGGAGTAGTAGGGGTCGTCGTCGACGGTGGCGTCTGGCTCCTGGACTCCAGCATCTGGTTGCGACAACCAGAAAGAAAGGAAAGGGGAAAAAGGGGGGAGGAAGCAACCGTGAGTACTCATCCAAAGTACTCGCAAGCAAGGAACTACACTACATATGCATGGGTATATGTGCAAGAAGGCCATATCAGTGGACTGAACTGTAGAATGCCAGAATAAGAGGGGGATAACTAATCCTGTCGAAGACTACGCTTCTCGCAGCCACCGTCTTGCAGCATGTAGAAGAGAGTAGATTGAAGTCCTCCAAGTAGCATCTCCAAGTAGCATCTCCAAGTAGCATCTCGAGTAGCATAATCCTACCCGGCGATCCTCTCCTCGTCGCCCTGCGGAAAAGCGATCACCGGGTTGTCTGTGGAACTTGGAAGGGTGTGTTTTATTAAGTATCCGGTTCTAGTTGTCATAAGGTCAAGGTACAACTCCAAGTCATCCTGTTACCGAAGATCACGGCTATTCGAATAGATTAACTTCCCTGCAGGGGTGCACCACATAGCCCAACACGCTCGATCCCATTTGGCCGGACACACTTTCCTGGGTCATGCCCGGCCGCGGAAGATCAACACGTCGCAGCCCCACCTAGGCAAAACAGAGAGGCCAGCACACCGGTCTAAACCTAAGCGCACAGGGGTCTGGGCCCATCGCCCATAGCACACCTGCACGTTGCGAGGGCGACCGGAAACAGACCTAGCCTAGTAGGCGTTCCAGTCCAATCCGGCGCGCGCCGCTCCGTCGCTGACGTCTGAAGTGCTTCGGCTGATACCACGACGTCGGGATACCCATAACTACTCCCACGTAGATGGTTAGTGCGTATAGGCTCGTAGCCGACTCAGATCAAATACCAAGATCTCGTTAAGCGTGTTAAGTATCCGCGAACGCCGAACAGGGCCAGGCCCACCTGTCTCCTAGGTGGTCTCAACCTGCCCTGCCGCTCCGCCACAAAGTAACAGTCGGGGGCCGTCGGGAACTCAGGCCCACCACTACCTGGATGGAGCCACCTGCCCTTTCAACCCCCTCGTCAGAATCTCTTGCGGGTACTCAATGAGCTGACCCGGCTTTAGTCACCATCTGTATAGTATGTATGTATGTATAGTATATACCCGTGATCACCTCCCAAGTGATCACGGCCCGATAGTATAGCAAGTCAGACTGACAAGAATGTAGGGCCAATGATGATAAACTAGCATCCTATACTAAGCATTTAGGATTGCAGGTAAGGTATCAACAGATGTAGCGACAATGTCAGGCTATGCATCAGAATAGGATTAACGAAAGCAGTAACATGCTACACTACTCTAATGCAAGCAGTATAGAGGAGAATAGGTGATATCTGGTGATCAAGGGGGGGGCTTGCCTGGTTGCTCTGGCAAGAGAGAGGGGTCGTCAACTCCGTAGTCGAACTGGTCAGCAGCAGCGTCGGTCTCGTAGTCTACCGGAGAGAAGAGGAGGAAGAAATAATGAATACAGAGCAAACAAAGCACCACAAAATATATCAAGGCAATACGCGGTGTTCGGTGTGCCCTAGCGCGGTAGTAGGTGATACCGGTGAAGGAGGGAAAACCCCCGGGAAAGTATTCCCGGTGTTCCGTGTTTTCGGGCAGAGGAGCCGGAGGGGGAAAGTTGCGGGTTCGATAGGTTAGGGGTGTGTGGCGGACGAACGGACTGCGTATCCGGATTCGTCTCGTCGTTCTGAGCAACTTTCATGTTGAAAATATTTTAATACGAGTTACGGATTAAAAGATATGATTTTCTAAAGATTATATTAATTTCTGGAATTTAATTAATTAATTATTTAATTCGAAAATGAATTTATGACGTCAGCATGATGTCATGCTGACGTCAGCAGTCAACAGGGTTAACTTGGTCAACCTGACAGGTGGGTCCCGTTCGTCATTGACTGTTTAGTCTAATTAATGTTTAGCTAATCTAATTACTGTTTAATTAAACTAATTAGTTAATTAGGTTAATCTAATTATGATTAATTAACTTAATTAATTCCTTAATTAATTAATTAATTTAATTATTATTTATTTATTTAATATATAAATTTTTTTTATTCCTTTTTTTTAAAGTTCTGGGGCGTGGGCCCCATCTGTCAAGGGCCCGAAGGCCACAGTGGGCACTGGACTATCGGGCGGTGGGTGTGGGCGCCCAGCGTGGCCAAACCCGCCCGGGTGCGGGGGCTGGGGAAGGCCGTGGCCGGAGCAGCAGGGGCCGGCCGGAGCCGGGGCTGCGTGGCGGCGCCAGCTGTAGTAGCAGTTCCGGAGGAGCGGCGACAATGGGTGCAGGGCGACGGGCGTGACTAGCTGCGCCCGGAGGCGGTAGCAGTAGGAGGCGGCAATGGTAGCGAGCAGGGACGGGGCTCAGGCGCGGCGCGGGCGCAGCCACACGTGGTGGCGGGCAAACACGGCGAGGCCGCGCACGGGCACGGGGCGACGCGTCCAGGGCGGAGCAGGGTCGGAGCGCGGACGGCGACCTACGGTGGGAGGCTGAGGGGGATTGGGCAAGGGGCTCACAGGGGAGGTCGCGTGCGAGCTCGAGGGGGGGGCGTGGAGGCGTCGGAGCAGCAAGTCGACGCGGTCGTCATGTTGTTGGCCGACGCTGAGGAGCGACGACGATTCGATGATGGGGGGCACCGTGGCCTTGCGCTGGTGGGGTGGATGACGACCACGGGGCGCGGTGAGGCCCGAAGGCACCGGTGGTGGAGAGGTAGGGCGGGACGATGGCGTCGGCGAGCGGGGGCTCCAGGGAGGAGGCACCGTCATCGGGGGCGCG
>NW_021181069.1:203833-206396 GCF_002162155.2 Triticum dicoccoides | reverse complement strand
TAATACTCGACAGAAGATCAAAGTAAAGGTTGGACTGGGGTATTGATCCTTAGAAGACAATTGTTTAACTTGTCCGAGAAATGGAATCAAAGAAGAACAAACATGGTCGGAACCACGGATGCAAAAGGCCAGATCCCTGATATAAGAAAAACTTATACCAAGGGAATAATTCATTTAAGAGAAGCTTTAATGATAAGATCTACATCGTGTCCATGGGCATGAACACAAGTTCAAGGTCGACTCCCACTTCTCCAATGCATAACCTTTCATTCACTTCTCACGTTCGATGAAGTTGCAGTGTTGAAATTTTATCTGGTGAAGCACCAGAAGAGTATGACTCGTGAAAACTTTCGGGTTCACACGGTTTAGAGAAGGCATATGTTCAACCCACGGGGGCTTCTTAGAAACGTATACCGCAAGTTTCAAGAGTAAATAACACAAGCTCGAAAGTAGAGCAAGGTTGAGAAAGTAGATGATACAATTACCAAGGGCATTATGTATCCAAGGGAAGGCTCACAAGGTTATTGAATATGCAGGATGCTGACGGATAAAATCCAACAATGGGCCTGATGGTCCACAAGGGATCTGACGTGAGCATCGGTACTCAACTAGAGGAAGAAGAGTGCAAGGAGATCAAATTATAGAAACAACTGACTAACTCAATTGTCAAATGCAAAGGAATTATGATTTCCAAATCAAGGGATCAGAAGCAATGCTCTGATTAGGGATGGATAAGTTGAATAGCCTTAGGGTATAATCAACGACAATTGGATTGGTCGAGAACCAATTCCAGTTAAAAGAATGGCAGCTCAGCCGGAAAGGTAATTTATAAGGATCAATGATGTTTGCGGGTATTCGCAAACATATTGAGTCAACAGGCTCAAAATGATAATGACAAGGAATGTCATTAAGACTACGAGACTTATGGGATTAACCATAATGCAAGCAATCAAGAATTTCAAGAGCCAAAGGCTCCAGAGGATTTTCGGAAGATCGAATATTATTTTGAAGACTTTTGTGAAACACATGAACAACTGGGGATAAGCGGATACTCGACAAGTGCGAGAATTATCCATAGGGGTATTCAGGTGACAAGGAATTGCAAGACAGTAGGCACAAGATATTCTCGGATCAATAGAGAGAATTTCGGGGTATCTTGTAATAACAAGATCAACTGGGAATAAAAGTAAGAACGTCAAGTGTATGTATTTATCCATAGGGATATTTCGATGGTAGGGAATTGCAAAAGCAACGGACACAAAGTCTCAAAAGAGTTTCGGCGAGTAACTTCGAAATCTTCTGGTGCAGTCGGCGATCACCTGGACTGAAGGGGCTCTCCGGGAGAAAGTATTTTCGATAGCCTAAAGTCAGATTTTAGTAGAAATCGTTTAACCCGAGTAGAAGAGAGTTCAGAGTTCTAGAGTAAAGGTCGAGGAGTAAAAGATCCTAGTACCACCCAATGGCGACGTGGGCCCGTAAGGCACACAGCCAAGTTAGTAAAAGTTTTTGTAATGTCTAGACTCGACTTCGGCCAAGGAGTGTGGAAGGGGGATTCCTACAGGCAGTCGGCTCTGATACCAACTTGTGACGCCCCCGATTTAATCGTATACTAATCACGCACGCAAATGTGTACGATCAAGATCAGGGACTCATGGGAAGATATCACAACACAACTCTACAAATAAAATAAGTCATACAAGCATCATAATACAAGCCAGGGGCCTCAAGGGCTCGAATACAAGTGCTCGATCATAGACGAGTCAGCGGAAGCAACAATATCTGAGTACAGACATAAGTTAAACAGGGTGCCATAAGATGGCTAGCACAAACTGGGATACAGATCGAAAGAGGAGCAGGCCTCCTGCCTGGGATCCTCCTAGGTCACTCCTGGTCGTCATCAGCGGGCAGCACGTAGTAGTAGGCACCTCCGGAGTAGTAGGGGTCGTCGTCGACGGTGGCGTCTGGCTCCTGGACTCCAGCATCTGGTTGCGACAACCAGAAAGAAAGGAAAGGGAAAAAAGGGGGGAGGAAGCAACCGTGAGTACTCATCCAAAGTACTCGCGAGCAAGGAACTACACTACATATGCATGGGTATATGTGCAAGAAGGCCATATCAGTGGACTGAACTGCAGAATGCCAGAATAAGAGGGGGATAACTAATCCTGTCGAAGACTACGCTTCTCGCAGCCACCGTCTTGCAGCATGTAGAAGAGAGTAGATTGAAGTCCTCCAAGTAGCATCTCCAAGTAGCATCTCCAAGTAGCATCTCGAGTAGCATAATCCTACCCGGCGATCCTCTCCTCGTCGCCCTGCGGAAAAGCGATCACCGGGTTGTCTGTGGAACTTGGAAGGGTGTGTTTTATTAAGTATCCGGTTCTAGTTGTCATAAGGTCAAGGTACAACTCCAAGTCGTCCTGTTACCGAAGATCACGGCTATTCGAATAGATTAACTTCCCTGCAGGGGTGCACCACATAGCCCAACACGCTCGATCCCATTTGGCCGGACACACTTTCCTGGGTCATGCCCGGCCGCGGAAGATCAACACGTCGCAGCCCCACCTAG
>NW_021181069.1:202257-203823 GCF_002162155.2 Triticum dicoccoides | reverse complement strand
TGTTTTTTTTTTGTATTATCTTTTCTTTATTTATTTTCTTTTAATTTCTGTTTTATAAAATATAAATACAACTCCTAATTTAATGTTATAATTTATTCTACTGCCCCAAAAGTTTGACACCTAATTAAAACAGTTTGCATTATTAATATTTTTAAAAGGCACTTAATTAATTGTCATAGTTGCTATTTTAATTAGTTTAGAGCCTTTAAACATTTTATAAAAATGTAGTTTCACCTCCATAATTACCTATGTATTATTTGGTTCACTCCGAACATTTAAATTTTAATATTTGAAAACTTTTATTGTTTACTCGATTTCGTATTTGAAATTCGAACCGGTTTTTGAACTAACTCGAGATTAGCAACTATAAACGAGGTGACGTGGCATCATTAGCAGAGGGTCACTGTAGCTTAATTACCCGGGCGTCACAATTCTCCTCCACTACAAGAAATCTCGTCCCGAGATTTAAGAGGGGGTATAAGGGGGAAGGTCTGGTTACGAAATCCTAACGAATCTTCTCAGTCTTGGTTGCTCTTCTTGAAGAGGTCGATCCATTACATTGACATCTTCATTTCTCTGCTTCAGGTCATCATGGGGATGTCGTCCTTTGCTTCCTTTGCTTCCTTTGCTTCAGGATCTCCAACGTACTTACGAATAGGTAAGGGGCAGCTTGACTACGACAAAATGCTTGTGAGGGATACAACCTGGGGGTTAACCCATGAATGAGCATAAGATTATCTCTCGAGTTGAACATATAAAATACCTCGAGAGCAAGGTACGAAGGTACAATAAGAGGTTCCAAGCGGATAAATAGTTGCTCGAAGTCTAAACCAGAGTGAGAAAGGGGTTCAGAGTAGCGAGAGTAAGTATGGCGGGTGATACCAGAATAGAGCAGTAGGAAGGTGGCTCATGAATTTCATACGAGTCCACGCGCGAGGAATAACTTTGGAAACATGAGGGTGTACAGGAGAGTCAGGTTTCGATCCAGTGGACCTGTGGGTTATGGGCCCACCATGTGGGTTAGAAGTAGGAAGGGCGGAGACGTCTTGCGTGATCATGCAAGCAAGGCATGTCAGGGGGGGTAGCCTGTCGATTATGTCGGCGACAACGTCGATACCAAGGGCGAGGGACGAAGAGAACTATTTTCCTGCTCGTTGAACGAGGCGGACCAATAGGCAAAGTTCTCGTCCATCGATGACTACCGGAATGTCATCAACAATAGTAACAGGGTTACACCAGGCAAGATGGTACACCGAGGTGTTTACATAAGCAGGAATATTACTGCTTATATTATATAGATCACAAGAAGGTTTAAACAAACCAATGGAAAGGAAAAGTGATTATTATGTTTAAACAGAACAATGGAAAGGAAAATGTGTTTAAAACGCATAATTCAAGGGTATATCCTTCCCTAGGACAAGCAGAGCAAGATATCCATGACAGGATATAAAGTAGACAACCATTTAGGTAAGGGGGGAGGAATCTCATGATATTACCCATACAACGGTGTTAGGATAAATGATAAACAAAATTTAGCATCGTGCTTCAAATGTTCCTGTTGAAAAT
>NW_021181069.1:196435-200991 GCF_002162155.2 Triticum dicoccoides | reverse complement strand
TAATACTCGACAGAAGATCAAAGTAAAGGTTGGACTGGGGTATTGATCCTTAGAAGACAATTGTTTAACTTGTCCGAGAAATGGAATCAAAGAAGAACAAACATGGTCGGAACCACGGATGCAAAAGGCCAGATCCCTGATATAAGAAAAACTTATACCAAGGGAATAATTCATTTAAGAGAAGCTTTAATGATAAGATCTACATCGTGTCCATGGGCATGAACACAAGTTCAAGGTCGACTCCCACTTCTCCAATGCATAACCTTTCATTCACTTCTCACGTTCGATGAAGTTGCAGTGTTGAAATTTTATCTGGTGAAGCACCAGAAGAGTATGACTCGTGAAAACTTTCGGGTTCACACGGTTTAGAGAAGGCATATGTTCAACCCACGGGGGCTTCTTAGAAACGTATACCGCAAGTTTCAAGAGTAAATAACACAAGCTCGAAAGTAGAGCAAGGTTGAGAAAGTAGATGATACAATTACCAAGGGCATTATGTATCCAAGGGAAGGCTCACAAGGTTATTGAATATGCAGGATGCTGACGGATAAAATCCAACAATGGGCCTGATGGTCCACAAGGGATCTGACGTGAGCATCGGTACTCAACTAGAGGAAGAAGAGTGCAAGGAGATCAAATTATAGAAACAACTGACTAACTCAATTGTCAAATGCAAAGGAATTATGATTTCCAAATCAAGGGATCAGAAGCAATGCTCTGATTAGGGATGGATAAGTTGAATAGCCTTAGGGTACAATCAACGACAATTGGATTGGTCGAGAACCAATTCCAGTTAAAAGAATGGAAGCTCAGCCGGAAAGGTAATTTATAAGGATCAATGATGATTGCGTGTATTCGCAACATATTGAGTCAACAGACTCAAAATGATAATGACAAGGAATGCCTATAAGATTTCTATACTTACGGGATTAATCATAATGAAAGCAAACAAGAAATTCCAGAGCAATAGGTTGCTGAGGATTTTCGGAATATCGGGTGGTATTTCGAAGACTTTTGTGTAACACATGAACAACTGGGGGATGAGCGGATACTCGATAAGTGCAAGAATTTATTTGAAGGGGGTATTCATGTGGCAAAGAACTGCTAGGCAGTAGGCACAAAGTATTCTCGGAACAATAGAGAAAACTTCGGGGTATCTTGTAATAACAAGATCAATGGGGGATGATCATATGAATGGCAAGTGTAAGTAGTTATCCATACAGATTTATCGGTGGTCAGGAATAGCAAAAGTGATGGGCACAAAGTCTCGAGAGAACATCAGAGAGTATCTTCGGAATCTTCTGATGTAGCAGGCGATCCTCTGCAGTAAGGGGCTCTCCGGGTGGATGCGATCACGAGATCCTAATCTTAGAGTTAGCAAATTCATTTAACCCGAATAGTAGAGAGATCAGAGTCCCAGAGTATAGGTCGAGGAGTAAAAGATCCTACTACCACCCGATGGCGACGTGGGCCCATGGGCCACACAGCCATGTTAGTAAAAGTTTTTCAACGACTAGACTCGACTTCGGCCAAGGAGTTGGAAAGGGGGATTCCTACAGGCAGTTGGCTCTGATACCAACTTGTGACGCCCCCGATTCAATCGTACACTAATCATGCACGCAAATGTGTACGATCAAGATCAGGGACTCACGGGAAGATATCACAACACAACTCTACAAATAAAATAAGTCATACAAGCATCATAATACAAGCCAGGGGCCTCGAGGGCTCGAATACAAGTGCTCGATCATAGACGAGTCAGCGGAAGCAACAATATCTGAGTACAGACAAGTTAAACAAGTTTGCCTTAAGAAGGCTAGCACAAACAGGGATACAGATCGAAAGAGGCGCAGGCCTCCTGCCTGGGATCCTCCTAAACTACTCCAGGTCGTCATCAGCGGGCAGCACGTAGTAGTAGGCACCTCCAGTGTAGTAGGGGTCGTCGTCGACGGTGGCGTCTGGCTCCTGGACTCCAGCATCTGGTTGCGACAACCAGGAAGAGAGGAAAGGGGAAAAGGGGGGAGAAAGCAACCGTGAGTACTCATCCAAAGTACTCGCAAGCAAGGAACTACACTACATATGCATGGGTATATGTGTAAGGAGGCCATATCAGTGGACTGAACTGCAGAATGCCAGAATAAGAGGGGGATAGCTAGTCTTATCGAAGACTACGCTTCTGGTCACCTTCGTCTTGCAACAGGCAGAAGAGGGTAGGTCGAAGTCCTCCAAGTAGCATCTCCAAGTAACATCTCATAGCATAATCCTACCCGGCGATCCCCTCCTCATATCCCTGAGGTAGAGCGACCACCGGTTGTATCTGGCACTTGGAAGGGTGTGTTTTATTAAGTATCCGGTTCTAGTTGTCATAAGGTCAAGGTACAACTCCAAGTCGTCCTGTTACCGAAGATCACGGCTATTCGAATAGATTAACTTCCCTGCAGGGGTGCACCACATAGCCCAACACGCTTGATCCCCTTTGGCCGGACACACTTTCCTGGGTCATGCCCGGCCTCGGAAGATCAACACGTCGCAGCCCCACCTAGGCAAAACAGAGAGGCCAGCACGCCGGTCTAAACCTAAGCGCACAGGGGTCTGGGCCCATCGCCCATAGCACACCTGCACGTTGCGAGGGCGGCCGGAAGCAGACCTAGCCTAGTAGGCGTTCCAGTCCAATCCGGCGCGCGCCGCTCCGTCGCTGACGTCTGAAGTGCTTCGGCTGATACCACGACGTCGGGATACCCATAACTACTCCCACGTAGATGGTTAGTGCGTATAGGCTCGTAGCCGACTCAGATCAAATACCAAGATCTCGTTAAGCGTGTTAAGTATCCGCGAACGCCGAACAGGGCCAGGCCCACCTGTCTCCTAGGTGGTCTCAACCTGCCCTGCCGCTCCGCCACAAAGTAACAGTCGGGGGCCGTCGGGAACTCAGGCCCACCACTACCTGGATGGAGCCACCTGCCCTTTCAGCCCCCTCGTCAGAATCACTTGCGGGTACTCAATGAGCTGACCCGACTTTAGTCACCATCTGTATAGTATGTATGTATGTATAGTATATACCCGTGATCACCTCCCAAGTGATCACGGCCCGATAGTATAGCAAGGCAGACTGACAAGAATGTAGGGCCAATGATGATAAACTATCATCCTATACTAAGCATTTAGGATTGCAGGTAAGGTATCAACAGATGTAGCGACAATGTCAGGCTATGCATCAGAATAGGATTAACGAAAGCAGTAACATGCTACACTACTCTAATGCAAGCAGTATAGAGGAGAATAGGCGATATCTGGTGATCAAGGGGGGGGCTTGCCTGGTTGCTCTGGCAAGAGAGAGGGGTCGTCAACTCCGTAGTCGAACTGGTCAGCAGCAGCGTCGGTCTCGTAGTCTACCGGAGAGAAGACGAGGAAGAAATAATGAATACAGAGCAAACAAAGCACCACAAAATATATCAAGGCAATACGCGGTGTTCGGTGTGCCCTAACGCGGTAGTAGGTGATACCGATGAAGGAGGGAAAACCCCCGGGAAAGTATTCCCGGTGTTCCGTGTTTTCGGGCAGAGGAGCCGGAGGGGGAAAGTTGCGGGTTCGATAGGTTAGGGGTGTGTGGCGGATGAACGGACTGCGTATCCGGATTCGTCTCGTCGTTCTGAGCAACTTTCATGTTGAAAATATTTTAATACGAGTTACGGATTAAAAGATATGATTTTCTAAAGATTATATTAATTTCTGGAATTTAATTAATTAATTATTTAATTCGAAAATGAATTTATGACGTCAGCATGATGTCATGCTGACGTCAGCAGTCAACAGGGTTAACTTGGTCAACCTGACAGGTGGGTCCCGTTCGTCATTGACTGTTTAGTCTAATTAATGTTTAGCTAATCTAATTACTGTTTAATTAAACTAATTAGTTAATTAGGTTAATCTAATTATGATTAATTAACTTAATTAATTCCTTAATTAATTAATTAATTTAATTATTATTTATTTATTTAATATATATTTTTTTTATTCCTTTTTTTTTAAAGTTCTGGGGCGTGGGCCCCATCTGTCAAGGGCCCGAAGGCCACAGTGGGCACTGGACTATCGGGCGGTGGGTGTGGGCGCCCAGCGTGGCCAAACCCGCCCGGGTGCGGGGGCTGGGGAAGGCCGTGGCCGGAGCAGCAGGGGCCGGCCGGAGCCAGGGCTGCGTGGCGGCGCCAGCTGTAGTAGCAGTTCCGGAGGAGCGGCGACAATGGGTGCAGGGCGACGGGCGTGACTAGCTGCGCCCGGAGGCGGTAGCAGTAGGAGGCGGCAATGGTAGCGAGCAGGGACGGGGCTCAGGCGCGGCGCGGGCGCAGCCACACGTGGTGGCGGGCAAACACGGCGAGGCCGCGCACGGGCACGGGGCGACGCGTCCAGGGCGGAGCAGGGTCGGAGCGCGGACGGCGACCTACGGTAGGAGGCGGAGGGGGATTGGGCAAGGGGCTCATAGGGGAGGTCGCGTGCGAGCTCGAGGGGGGGGGCGTGGAGGCGTCGGAGCAGCAAGTCGGCGCGGTCGTCATGTTGTTGGC
>NW_021181069.1:193400-195237 GCF_002162155.2 Triticum dicoccoides | reverse complement strand
TGTTTTTTTTTTGTATTATCTTTTCTTTATTTATTTTCTTTTAATTTCTGTTTTATAAAATATAAATACAACTCCTAATTTAATGTTATAATTTATTCTACTGCCCCAAAAGTTTGACACCTAATTAAAACAGTTTGCATTATTAATATTTTTAAAAGGCACTTAATTAATTGTCATAGTTGCTATTTTAATTAGTTTAGAGCCTTTAAACATTTTATAAAAATGTAGTTTCACCTCCATAATTACCTATGTATTATTTGGTTCACTCCGAACATTTAAATTTTAATATTTGAAAACTTTTATTGTTTACTCGATTTCGTATTTGAAATTCGAACCGGTTTTTGAACTAACTCGAGATTAGCAACTATAAACGAGGTGACGTGGCATCATTAGCAGAGGGTCACTGTAGCTTAATTACCCGGGCGTCACAGAGGCTTACGGCAAAAACTGGATGCACTTCGTGTACAAAACAGACAATCTCCTTCGAAGTATCAGGGTTTCATACGGAAACTCGTCTGTTACAAAGGGATTTCATTTTTTGAATTTATTTGAATCCCCTTGTTTTTCTATGTTCAAAATGCACCATTCAAAGCCACATCATCAATTTACAACCCTTTCTGACTTCATTTGTTATTTTTCATGCATTTACTGATTATTTTGAGCTATAAGACCATGAAATTGAGAAGCTTTTGAAATGAACTCTGATAAGGTTCCAAGTTGGCATGGTATCATCATTTCACCCTCATAGCACGTGCAAGAAAGTAGAGGGGCTTACGGCAAAAACTGGATGTACTTCGTGTACAAAACAGACAATCTCCTTTGAAGTATCAGGGTTTCAAACGGAAACTCATCTGTTACAAAGGGATTTCATTTTTTGAATTTATTTGAATCCCCTTGTTTTTTTGTGTTCAAAATCCACCATTCAAAGCCACACCATCAATTTACAACCCTTTCTGACTTCATTTGTTATTTTTCATGCATTTACTGATTATTTTGAGCTATAAGACCATGAAATTGAAAAGCATTTGAAATGAACTCTGAAAAGGTTCGAAGTTGGCATGGTATCATCATTTCAACCACATAGCATGTGCAAGAAAGTAGAGAGGCTTACAACAAATACTGGATGCACTTCGTGTACAAAACAGACAATCTCCTTCGAAGTATCAGGGTTTCATACAGAAACTCGTCTGTTACAAAGGGATTTCATTTATTTTGAACTGATTTGAACCCCCTTGTTTTTCTGTGTTCAAAATGCAACATTCAAAGCCACATCATCAATTTACAACCCTTCCTGACTTCATTTGTTATTTTTCATGCATTTACTGATTATTTTGAGCTATAAGACCATCAAATTGAAAAGCATTTGAAATGAACTCTGATAAGGTCCCAAGTTGGCATGGTATCATCATTTCACCCACATAGCATGTGCAAGAAAGTAGAGAGGCTTACGTCAAAAACTGGATGCACTTCGTGTACAAAACAGACAATCTCCTTCGAAGTATCAGGGTTTCATACGGAAACTCGTCTGTTAAAAAGGGATCTCATTTCTTTTGAACTTATTTGAACCCCCTTGTTTTTCTGTGTTCAAAATGCACCATTCAAAGCCACATCATCAATTTAAAACCCTTGCTCACTTCATCTGTTATTTTTCACGCATTTACTGATTAGTTTGAGCTATAAGACCATGAAATTGAAAAGCATTTGAAATGAACTCTGATAAGGTTCCAAGTTGGCATGGTATCATCATTTCAACCACATAGCATGTGCAAAAAAGTAGAGTGGATTATGGCAAAAACTGGATGCACTTCATGTACAAAACAGACAATCTCCTTCGAAG
>NW_021181069.1:192575-193317 GCF_002162155.2 Triticum dicoccoides | reverse complement strand
ATACGGAAACTCGTCTGTTACAAAGGGATTTCATTTTTTTTGAACTTATTTGAACCCCCTTATTTTTCTGTGTTCAAAATGCACCATTCAAAGCCACATCATCAATTTAGAACCCTTTCTGAATTCATTTGTTATTTTTCATGCATTTACTGATTATTTTGAGCTATAAGACAATGAAATTGAAAAACATTTGAAATGAACTCTGATAAGGTTCCAAGTTGGCATGGTATCATCATTTCACCCACATAGCATGTGCAAAAAAGTAGAGTGGCTTATGGCAAAAACTGGATGCACTTCATGTACAAAACAAACAATCTCCTTCGAAGTATCAGGGTTTCATAAGGAAACTCGTCTATTACAAAGGGATTTCATTTTTTTGAACTTATTTGAACCCCCTTATTTTTCTGTGTTCAAAATGCACCATTCAAAGCCACATCATCAATTTAGAACCCTTTCTGAATTCATTTGTTATTTTTCATGCATTTACTGATTATTTTGATCTATAAGACAATGAAATTGAAAAACATTTGAAATGAACTCTGATAAGGTTCCAAGTTGACATGGTATCATCATTTCACCCACATAGCACGTGCAAGAAAGTAGAGAGGCTTACGGCAAAAACTGGATGCACTTCGTGTACAAAACAGACAATCTCCTACGAAGTATCAGGGTTTCATACGGAAACTCGTCTATTACAAAGGGATTTCATTTCTTTTGAACTTATTTGAACCACCTTGTTTTT
>NW_021181069.1:192071-192471 GCF_002162155.2 Triticum dicoccoides | reverse complement strand
GCAAGAAAGTAGAGAGGCTTACAGCAAAAACTGGATGCACTTCGTGTACAAAACAGACAATCTCCTACGAAGTATCAGGGTTTCATACGGAAACTCGTCTATTACAAAGGGATTTCATTTCTTTTGAACTTATTTGAACCACCTTGTTTTTCTGTGTTAAAAATGCAACATTCAAAGCCACATCATCATTTTACAACCCTTCCTGACTTCATTTGTTATTTTTCATGCATTTACTGATTATTTTGAGCTATAAGACCATCAAATTGAAAAGCATTTGAAATGAACTCTGAAAAGGTTCGAAGTTGGCATGGTATCATCATTTCACCCACATAGCATGTGCAAGAAATTAGAGAGGCTTACGTCAAAAACTGGATGCACTTCGTGTACAAAACAGACAATC
>NW_021181069.1:190841-191569 GCF_002162155.2 Triticum dicoccoides | reverse complement strand
GACCATGAAATTGAAAAGCATTTGAAATGAACTCTGATAAGGTTCCAAGTTAGCATGGTATCATAATTTCGCCCACATAGCATGTGCAAGAAAGTAGAGTGGCTTACGGCAAAAACTGGATGCACTTCATGTACAAAACAGACAATCTCGTTCGAAGTATCAGGGTTTCATACGGAAACTCGTCTGTTACAAAGGAATTTCATTTTTTGAACTTATTTGAACCCCCTTATTTTTCTGTGTTCAAAATGCACCATTCAAAGCCACATCATCAATTTACAACCCTTTCTGACTTCATTTGTTATTTTTCATGCATTTACTGATTATTTTGAGCTATAAGACAATGAAATTTAAAAACATTTGAAATGAACTCTGATAAGGTTCCAAGTTGGCATGGTATCATCATTTCACCCACATAGCACGTGCAAGAAAGTAGAGAGGCTTACGGCAAAAACTGGATGTACTTCGTGTACAAAACAGACAATCTCCTTCGAAGTATCAGGGTTTCATACGGAAACTCGTCTGTTACAAAGGGATTTCATTTTTTGAATTTATTTGAATCCCCTTGTTTTTCTGTGTTCAAAATGCACCATTCAAAGCCACATCATCAATTTACAACCCTTTCTGAATTCATTTGTTATTTTTCATGCATTTACTGATTATTTTGATCTATAAGACAATGAAATTGAAAAACATTTGAAATGAACTCTGATAAGGTTCCAAGTTGACAT
>NW_021181069.1:186193-188747 GCF_002162155.2 Triticum dicoccoides | reverse complement strand
TTTTTTTTGAACTTATTTGAACCCCCTTATTTTTCTGTGTTCAAAATGCACCATTCAAAGCCACATCATCAATTTAGAACCCTTTCTGAATTCATTTGTTATTTTTCATGCATTTACTGATTATTTTGAGCTATAAGACAATGAAATTGAAAAACATTTGAAATGAACTCTGATAAGGTTCCAAGTTGACATGGTATCATCATTTCACCCACATAGCACGTGCAAGAAAGTAGAGAGGCTTACGGCAAAAACTGGATGCACTTCGTGTACAAAACAGACAATCTCCTTCGAAGTATCAGGGTTTCATACGGAAACTCGTCTATTACAAAGGGATTTCATTTCTTTTGAACTTATTTGAACCACCTTGTTTTTCTGTGTTAAAAATGCAACATTCAAAGCCACATCATCATTTTACAACCCTTCCTGACTTCATTTGTTATTTTTCATGCATTTACTGATTATTTTGAGCTATAAGACCATGAAATTGAAAAGCATTTGAAATGAACTCTGATAAGGTTCCAAGTTGGCATGGTATCATCATTTCACCCACATAGCATGTGCAAGAAAGTAGAGAGGCTTACGGCAAAAACTAGATGCACTTCGTGTACAAAACAAACAATCTCCTTCGAAGTATCAGGGTTTCGTACGGAAACTCGTCTGTTACAAAGGGATTTCATTTCTTTTGAACTTATTTGAACCCCCTTGTTTTTCTGTGTTCAAAATGCAACATTCAAAGCCACATCATCAATTTACAACCCTAGCTCACTTCATCTGTTATTTTTCATGCATTTACTGATTATTTTGAGCTATAAGACCATGAAATTGAAAAGCATTTGAAATGAACTCTGATAAGGTTCCAAGTTGGCATGGTATCATCATTTCGCCCACATAGCATGTGCAAGAAAGTAGAGTGGCTTACGGCAAAAACTGGATGCACTTCATGTACAAAACAGACAATCTCCTTCGAAGTATCAGGGTTTCATACTGAAACTCGTCTGTTACAAAGGAATTTCATTTTTTTGAACTTATTTGAACCCCCTTATTTTTCTGTGTTCAAAATGCACCATTCAAAGCCACATCATCAATTTACAACCCTTTCTGACTTCATTTGTTATTTTTCATGCATTTACTGATTATTTTGAGCTATAAGACAATGAAATTGAAAAACATTTGAAATGAACTCTGATAAGGTTCCAAGTTGGCATGGTATCATCATTTCACCCACATAGCACGTGCAAGAAAGTAGAGAGGCTTACGGCAAAAACTGGATGTACTTCGTGTACAAAACAGACAATCTCCTTCGAAGTATCAGGGTTTCATACGGAAATTCGTCTGTTACAAAGGGATTTCATTTTTTGAATTTATTTGAATCCCCTTGTTTTTCTGTGTTCAAAATGCACCATTCAAAGCCACATCATCAATTTACAACCCTTTCTGACTTCATTTGTTATTTTTCATGCATTTACTGATTATTTTGAGCTATAAGACCATGAAATTGAAAAGCATTTGAAATGAACTCTGAAAAGGTTCGAAGTTGGCATGGCATCATCATTTCACCCACATAGCATGTGCAAGAAAGTAGAGAGGCTTACTACAAAAACTGGATGTACTTCGTGTACAAAACAGACAATCTCCTTCGAAGTATCAGGGTTTCATACAGAAACTCGTCTGTTACAAAGGGATTTCATTTATTTTGAACTTATTTGAACCCCCTTGTTTTCCTGTGTTCAAAATGCAACATTCAAAGCCACATCATCAATTTACAACCCTTCCTGACTTCATTTATTATTTTTCATGCATTTACAGATTATTTTGAGCTATAAGACCATCAAATTGAAAAGCATTTGAAATGAACTCTGATAAGGTCCCAAGTTGGCATGGTATCATCATTTCACCCACATAGCATGTGCAAGAAAGTAGAGAGGCTTACGGCAAAAACTGGATGCACTTCGTGTACAAAACAGACAATCTCCTTCGAAGTATCAGGGTTTCATACAGAAACTCGTCTGTTACAAAGGGATTTCATTTCTTTTGAACTTATTTAAACCCCCTTGTTTTTCTGTGTTCAAAATGCACCATTCAAAGCCACATCATCAATTTAAAACCCTTGCTCACTTCATCTGTTATTTTTCACGCATTTACTGATTATTTTGAGCTATAAGACCATGAAATTGAAAAGCATTTGAAATGAACTCTGATAAGGTTCCAAGTTGGCATGGTATCATCATTTCACCCACATAGCATGTGCAAAAAATTAGAGTGGCTTACGGCAAAAACTGGATGCACTTCATGTACAAAACAGACAATCTCCTTCGAAGTATCAGGGTTTAATACGGAAACTCGTCTGTTACAAAGGGATTTCATTTTTTTTGAACTTATTTGAACCCCCTTATTTTTCTGTGTTCAAAATGCACCATTCAAAGCCACATCATCAATTTAGAACCCTTTCTGAATTCATTTGTTATTTTTCATGCATTTACTGATTATTTTGAGCTATAAGACAATGAAATTGAAAAACATTTGAAATGAACTCTGATAAGGTTCCAAGTTGACA
>NW_021181069.1:183339-185248 GCF_002162155.2 Triticum dicoccoides | reverse complement strand
GCAAAAACTGGATGCACTTCGTGTACAAAACAGACAATCTCCTACGAAGTATCAGGGTTTCATACGGAAACTCGTCTATTACAAAGGGATTTCATTTCTTTTGAACTTATTTGAACCACCTTGTTTTTCTGTGTTAAAAATGCAACATTCAAAGCCACATCATCATTTTACAACCCTTCCTGACTTCATTTGTTATTTTTCATGCATTTACTGATTATTTTGAGCTATAAGACCATGAAATTGAAAAGCATTTGAAATGAACTCTGATAAGGTTCCAAGTTGGCATGGTATCATCATTTCACCCACATAGCATGTGCAAGAAAGTAGAGAGGCTTACAGCAAAAACTGGATGCACTTCGTGTACAAAACAGACAATCTCCTTCGAAGTATCAGGGTTTCATACGGAAACTCGTCTGTTACAAAGGGATCTCATTTCTTTTGAACTTATTTGAAACCCCTTGTTTTTCTGTGTTAAAAATGCACCATTCAAAGCCACATCATCAATTTAAAACCCTTGCTCACTTCATCTGTTATTTTTCACGCATTTACTGATTATTTTGAGCTATAAGACCATGAAATTGAAAAGCATTTGAAATGAACTCTGATAAGGTTCCAAGTTGGCATGGTATCATCATTTCACCCACATAGCATGTGCAAAAAAGTACAGTGGCTTATGACAAAAACTAGATGCACTTCATGTACAAAACAGACAATCTCCTTCGAAGTATCAGGGTTTCATACGGAAACTCGTCTGTTACAAAGGGATTTCATTTTTTTTAACTTATTTGAACCCCCTTATTTTTCTGTGTTCAAAATGCACCATTCAAAGCCACATCATCAATTTAGAACCATTTCTGAATTCATTTGTTATTTTTCATGCATTTACTGATTATTTTGAGCTATAAGACAATGAAATTGAAAAACATTTGAAATGAACTCTGATAAGGTTCCAAGTTGACATGGTATCATCATTTCACCCACATAGCACGTGCAAGAAAGTAGAGAGGCTTACGGCAAAAACTGGATGCACTTCGTGTACAAAACAGACAATCTCCTACGAAGTATCAGGGTTTCATACGGAAACTCATCTATTACAAAGGGATTTCATTTCTTTTGAACTTATTTGAACCACCTTGTTTTTCTGTGTTAAAAATGCAACATTCAAAGCCACATCATCATTTTACAACCCTTCCTGACTTCATTTGTTATTTTTCATGCATTTACTGATTATTTTGAGCTATAAGACCATGAAATTGAAAAGCATTTGAAATGAACTCTGATAAGGTTCCAAGTTGGATGGTATCATCATTTCACCCACATAGCATGTGCAAGAAAGTAGAGAGGCTTACGGCAAAAACTAGATGCACTTCGTGTACAAAACAAACAATCTCCTTCGAAGTATCAGGGTTTAATACGGAAACTCGTCTGTTACAAAGGGATTTTATTTCTTTTGAACTTATTTGAACCCCCTTGTTTTTCTGTGTTCAAAATGCACCATTCAAAGCCACATCATCAATTAAAAACCCTTGCTCAATTCATCTGTTATTTTTCACGCATTTACTGATTATTTTGAGCTATAAGACCATGAAATTGAAAAGCATTTGAAATGAACTCTGATAAGGTTCCAAGTTGGCATGGTATCATCATTTCACCCACATAGCATGTGCAAAAAAGTAGAGTGGCTTATGGCAAAAACTGGATGCACTTCATGTACAAAACAGACAATCTCCTTCGAAGTATCAGGGTTTCATACGGAAACTCGTCTGTTACAAAGGGATTTCATTTTTTTTTGAACTTATTTGAACCCCCTTATTTTTCTGTGTTCAAAATGCACCATTCAAAGCCACATCATCAATTTAGAACCCTTTCTGAATTCATTTGTTATTTTTCATGCATTTACTGATTATTT
>NW_021181069.1:174602-180126 GCF_002162155.2 Triticum dicoccoides | reverse complement strand
GATTTCATTTCTTTTGAACTTATTTGAACCCCCTTGTTTTTCTGTGTTCAAAATGCACCATTCAAAGCCACATCATCAATTTACAACCCTAGCTCACTTCATCTGTTATTTTTCATGCATTTACTGATTATTTTGAGCTATAAGACCATGAAATTGAAAAGCATTTGAAATGAACTCTGATAAGGTTCCAAGTTGGCATGGTATCATCATTTCGCCCACATAGCATGTGCAAGAAAGTAGAGTGGCTTACGGCAAAAACTGGATGCACTTCATGTACAAAACAGACAATCTCCTTCGAAGTATCAGGGTTTCATACTGAAACTCGTCTGTTACAAAGGAATTTCATTTTTTTGAACTTATTTGAACCCCCTTATTTTTCTGTGTTCAAAATGCACCATTCAAAGCCACATCATCAATTTACAACCCTTTCTGACTTCATTTGTTATTTTTCATGCATTTACAGATTATTTTGAGCTATAAGACAATGAAATTGAAAAAACATTTGAAATGAACTCTGATAAGGTTCCAAGTTGGCATGGTATCATCATTTAACCCACATAGCACGTGCAAGAAAGTAGAGAGGCTTACGGCAAAAACTGGATGTACTTCGTGTACAAAACAGACAATCTCCTTCGAAGTATCAGGGTTTCATACGGAAATTCGTCTGTTACAAAGGGATTTCATTTTTTGAATTTATTTTAATCCCCTTGTTTTTCTGTGTTCAAAATGCACCATTCAAAGCCACATCATCAATTTACATCCCTTTCTGACTTCATTTGTTATTTTCCATGCATTTACTGATTATTTTGAGCTATAAGACCATGAAATTGAAAAGCATTTGAAATGAACTCAGTTGGCATGGTATCATCATTTCACCCACATAGCATGTGCAAGAAAGTAGAGAGGCTTACAACAAAAACTGGATGTACTTCGTGTACAAAACAGACAATCTCCTTCGAAGTATCAGGGTTTCATACAGAAACTCGTCTGTTACAAAGGGATTTCATTTATTTTGAACTTATTTGAACCCCCTTGTTTTCCTGTGTTCAAAATGCAACATTCAAAGCCACATCATCAATTTACAACCCTTCCTGACTTCATTTGTTATTTTTCATGCATTTACAGATTATTTTGAGCTATAAGACCATCAAATTGAAAAGTATTTGAAATGAACTCTGATAAGGTCCCAAGTTGGCATGGTATCATCATTTCACCCACATAGCATGTGCAAGAAAGTAGAGAGGCTTACGGCAAAAACTGGATGCACTTCGTGTACAAAACAGACAATCTCCTTCGAAGTATCAGGGTTTCATACAGAAACTCGTCTGTTACAAAGGGATTTCATTTCTTTTGAACTTATTTAAACCCCCTTGTTTTTCTGTGTTCAAAATGTACCATTCAAAGCCACATCATCAATTTAAAACCCTTGCTCACTTCATCTGTTATTTTTCACGCATTTACTGATTATTTTGAGCTATAAGACCATGAAATTGAAAAGCATTTGAAATGAACTCTGATAAGGTTCCAAGTTGGCATGGTATCATCATTTCACCCACATAGCATGTGCAAAAAATTAGAGTGGCTTGCGGCAAAAACTGGATGCACTTCATGTACAAAACAGACAATCTCCTTCGAAGTATCAGGGTTTAATACGGAAACTCGTCTGTTACAAAGGGATTTCATTTTTTTTGAACTTATTTGAACCCCCTTATTTTTCTGTGTTCAAAATGCACCATTCAAAGCCACATCATCAATTTACAACCCTTTCTGAATTCATTTGTTATTTTTCATGCATTTACTAATTATTTTGAGCTATAAGACAATGAAATTGAAAAACATTTGAAATGAACTCTGATAAGGTTCCAAGTTGGCATGGTATCATCATCTCACCCACATAGCACGTGCAAGAAAGTAGAGAGGCTTACGGCAAAAACTGGATCCACTTCGTGTACAAAACAGACAATCTCCTTCGAAGTATCAGGGCTTCATACGGAAACTCGTCTGTTACAAAGGGATTTCATTTTTTGAATTTATTTTAATCCCCTTGTTTTTCTATGTTCAAAACGCACCATTCAAAGCCACATCATCAATTTACAACCCTTTCTGACTTCATTTGTTATTTTTAATGCATTTACTGATTATTTTGAGCTATAGGACCATGAAATTGAAAAGCATTTGAAATGAACTCTGAAAAGGTTCCAAGTTGGCATGGTATCATCATTTCACCCACATAGCATGTGCAAGAAAGTAGAGAGGCTTACGGCAAATACTGGATGCACTTCGTGTACGAAACAGACAATCTCCTTCGAAGTATCAGGGTTTCATACAGAAACTTGTTTGTTACAAAGAGATTTCATTTATTTTGAACTTATTTGAACCCCCTTATTTTTCTGTGTTCAAAATGCAACATTCAAAGACACATCATCAATTTACAACCCTTCCTGACTTCATTTGTTATTTTTCATGCATTTACTGATTATTTTGAGCTATAAGACCATCAAATTGAAAAGCATTAGAAATGAACTCTGATAAGGTCCCAAGTTGGCACGGTATCATCATTTCACCCACATAGCATGTGCAAGAAAGTAGAGAGGCTTACGGCAAAAACTGGATGCACTTCGTGTACAAAACAGACAATCTCCTTCGAACTATCAGGGTTTCATACGGAAACTCGTCTGTTACAAAGGGATTTCATTTCTTTTGAACTTATTTGAACCCCCTTGTTTTTCTGTGTTCAAAATGCACCATTCAAAGCCACATCATCAATTTACAACCCTTGCTCACTTCATCTGTTATTTTTCACGCATTTACTGATTATTTTGAGCTATAAGACAATGAAATTGAAAAGCATTTGAAATGAACTCTGATAAGGTTCCAAGTTGGCATGGTATCATCATTTCACCCACATAGCATGTGCGAAAAAGTAGAGTGGCTTACGGCAAAAACTGGATGCACTTCATGTACAAAACAGACAATCTCCTTCGATGTATCAGGGTTTCATACGGAAACTCGTCTGTTACAAAGGGATTTCATTTTTTTGAACTTATTTGAACCCCCTTATTTTTTTGTGTTCAAAATGCACCATTCAAAGCCACATCATCAATTTACAACCCTTTCTGACTTCATTTGTTATTTTTCATGCATTTACTGATTATTTTGAGCTATAAGACCATGAAATTGAAAAGCATTTGAAATGAACTCTGATAAGGTTCCAAGTTGGCATGGTATCATCATTTCACCCACATAGCATGTGCAAAAAAGTAGAGTCGCTTACGGCAAAAACTGGATGCACTTCATGTACAAAACAGACAATCTCCTTCGAAGTATCAGGGTTTAATACGGAAACTCGTCTGTTACAAAGGGATTTCATTTTTTTTGAACTTATTTGAACCCCCTTATTTTTCTGTGTTCAAAATGCACCATTCAAAGCCACATCATCAATTTACAACCCTTTCTAAATTCATTTGTTATTTTTCATGCATTTACTAATTATTTTGAGCTATAAGACAATGAAATTGAAAAACATTTGAAATGAACTCTGATAAGGTTCCAAGTTGGCATGGTATGATCATTTCACCCACATAGCACGTGCAAGAAAGTAGAGAGGCTTACGGAAAAAACTGGATCCACTTCGTGTACAAAACAGACAATCTCCTTCGAAGTATCAGGGCTTCATACGGAAACTCGTCTGTTACAAAGGGATTTCATTTTTTGAATTTATTTGAATCCCCTTGTTTTTCTATGTTCAAAACGCACCATTCAAAGCCACATCATCAATTTACAACCCTTTCTGACTTCATTTGTTATTTTTCATGCATTTACTGATTATTTTGAGCTACAAGACCATGAAATTGAAAAGCATTTGAAATGAACTCTGAAAAGGTTCCAAGTTGGCATGGTATCATCATTTCACCCATATAGCATGTGCAAGAAAGTAGAGAGGCTTACGGCAAATACTGGATGCACTTCGTGTACAAAACAGACAATCTTCTTTGAAGTATCAGGGTTTCATACAGAAACTCGTCTGTTACAAAGGGATTTCATTTATTTTGAACTTATTTGAACCCCCTTATTTTTCTGTGTTCAAAATGCAACATTCAAAGACACATCATCAATTTACAACCCTTCCTGACTTCATTTGTTATTTTTCATGCATTTACTGATTATTTTGAGCTATAAGACCATCAAATTGAAAAGCATTTGAAATGAACTCTGATAAGGTTCCAAGTTGGCATGGTATCATCATTTCACCCACATAGCATGTGCAATAAAGTAGAGAGGCTTACGGCAAAAACTGGATGCACTTCGTGTACAAAACAGACAATCTCCTTCGAAGTATCAGGGTTTCATACGGAAACTCGTCTGTTACAAAGGGATTTCATTTCTTTTGAACTTATTTGAACCTCCTTGTTTTTCTGTGTTCAAATTGCACAATTCAAAGCCACATCATCAATTTACAACCCTCTCTTACTTCATCTGTTATTTTTCACGCATTTACTGATTATTTTGAGCTATAAGACCATTAAATTGAAAAGCATTTGAAATGAACTCTGATAAGGTTCCAAGTTGGCATGGTATCATAATTTCATTCACATAGCTTGTGCAAGAAAGTAGAGAGGCTTACGGCAAAAACTGGATGCACTTTGTGTACAAAACAGACAATCTCCTTCGAAGTATCAGGGTTTCATACGGAAACTCGTTTGTTACAAAGGGATTTCATTTCTTTTGAACTTATTTGAACCCCCTTGTTTTTCTGTGTTCAAAATCCACCATTCAAAGCCACATCATCAATTTACAACCCTTTCTGACTTCATTTGTTATTTTTCATGCATTTACTGATTATTTTGAGCTATAAGACCATGAAATTGAAAAGCATTTGAAATGAACTCTGATAAGGTTCCAAGTTGGCATGGCATCATCATTTCACCCACATAGCACGTGCAAGAAAGTAGAGAGGCTTATGGCAAAAACTAGATGCACTTCATGTACAAAACAAACAATCTCCTTCGAAGTATCAGGGTTTCATATGGAAACTCGTCTGTTACAAAGGGATTTAATTTTTTTGAACTTATTTGAACCCCCTTATTTTTCTGTGTTCAAAATGCACCATTCAAAGCCACATCATCAATTTACAACCCTTTCTGACTTCATTTGTTATTTTTCATGCATTTACTGATTATTTTGAGCTATAAGACAATGAAATTGAAAAGCATTTGAAATGAAATCTGATAAGGTTCCAAGTTGGCATGGTATCATCATTTCACCCATATAGCATGTGCAAGAAAGTAGAGAGGCTTACGGCAAATACTGGATGCACTTCGTGTACAAAACAGACAATCTTCTTTGAAGTATCAGGGTTTCATACAGAAACTCGTCTGTTACAAAGGGATTTCATTTATTTTGAACTTATTTGAACCCCCTTATTTTTCTGTGTTCAAAATGCAACATTCAAAGACACATCATCAATTTACAACCCTTCCTGACTTCATTTGTTATTTTTCATGCATTTACTGATTATTTTGAG
>NW_021181069.1:173047-174558 GCF_002162155.2 Triticum dicoccoides | reverse complement strand
AACCCCCTTATTTTTCTGTGTTCAAAATGCACCATTCAAAGCCACATCATCAATTTACAACCCTTTCTGACTTCATTTGTTATTTTTCATGCATTTACTGATTATTTTGAGCTATAAGACAATGAAATTGAAAAGCATTTGAAATGAAATCTGATAAGGTTCCAAGTTGGCATGGTATCATCATTTCACCCTCATAGCACGTGCAAGAAAGTAGAGAGGCTTACGGCAAAAACTGGATGCACTTCGTGTACAAAACAGACAATCTCCTTCGAAGTATCAGGGTTTCATACGGAAACTCGTCTGTTACAAAGGGATTTCATTTCTTTTGAACTTATTTGAACCTCCTTGTTTTTCTGTGTTCAAAATGCACCATTCAAAGCCACATCATCAATTTACAACCCTTTCTTACTTCATCTGTTATTTTTCACGCATTTACTGATTATTTTGAGCTATAAGACCATGAAATTGAAAAGCATTTGAACTGAACTCTGATAAGGTTCCAAGTTGGCATGGTATCATCATTTCATTCACATAGCATGTGCAAGAAAGTAGAGAGGCTTACGGCAAAAACTGGATGCACTTCGTGTACAAAACAGACAATCTCCTTCGAAGTATCAGGGTTTCATACGGAAACTCGTTTGTTACAAAGGGATTTCATTTCTTTTGAACTTATTTGAACCCCCTTGTTTTTCTGTGTTCAAAATCCACCATTCAAAGCCACATCATCAATTTACAACCCTTTCTGACTTCATTTGTTATTTTTCATGCATTTACTGATTATTTTGAGCTATAAGACCATGAAATTGAAAAGCATTTGAAATGAACTCTGATAAGGTTCCAACTTGGCATGGCATCATCATTTCACCCACATAGCACGTGCAAGAAAGTAGAGAGGCTTATGGCAAAAACTGGATGCACTTCGTGTACAAAACAGACAATCTCCTTCGAAGTATCAGGGTTTCATACGGAAACTCATCTGTTACAAAGGAATTTCATTTTTTGAACTTATTTGAATCCCCTTGTTTTTATGTGTTCAAAATGCACCATTCAAAGCCACATCATCAATTTACAACCTTTCTGACTTCATTTGTTTTTTTCATGCATTTACTGATTATTTTGAGCTATAAGACCATGAAATTAAAAAGCATTTGAAATGAACTCTGAAAAGGTTCGAAGTTGGCATGGTATCATCATTTCACCCACATAGCATGTGCAAGAAAGTAGAGAGGCTTACGACAAACACTGGATGCACTTCCTGTACAAAACAGACAATCTCCTTCGAAGTATCAGGGTTTCATACGGAAACTCGTCTGTTACAAAGGGATTTCATTTCTTTTGAACTTATTTGAACCCCCTTGTTTTTCTGTGTTAAAATTGCAACATTCAAAGCCACATAATCATTTTACAACCCTTCCTGACTTCATTTGTTATTTTCATGCATTTACTGATTATTTTGAGCTATAAGACCATGAAATTGAAAAGCATTTGAAATGAACTCTGATAAGGTTCCA
>NW_021181069.1:171637-172462 GCF_002162155.2 Triticum dicoccoides | reverse complement strand
GGAAACTCGTCTGTTACAAAGGGATTTCATTTTTTTTGAACTTATTTGAACCCCCTTATTTTTCTGTGTTCAAAATGCACCATTCAAAGCCACATCATCAATTTACAACCCTTTCTGACTTCATTTGTTATTTTTCATGCATTTACTGATTATTTTGAGCTATAAGACCATGAAATTGAAAAGCTTTTGAAATGAACTCTGATAAGGTTCCAAGTTGGCATGGTATCATCATTACACCCACATAGCACGTGCAAGAAAGTAGAGAGGCTTACGGCAAAAACTGGATGCACTTTGTGTACAAAACAGACAATCTCCTTTGAAGTATCAGGGTTTCATACGGAAACTCGTCTGTTACAAAGGGATTTCATTTTTTGAATTTATTTGAATCCCCTTGTTTTTTTATGTTCCAAATGCACCATTCAAAGCCACATCATCAATTTACAACCCTTTCTGACTTCATTTGTTATTTTTCATGCATTTACTGATTATTTTGAGCTATAAGACCATGAAGTTGAAAAGCATTTGAAATGAACTCTGAAAAGGTTCCAAGTTGGCATGGCATCATCATTTCACCCACATAGCATGTGCAAGAAAGTAGAGAGGCTTACGACAAAAACTGGATGCACTTCGTGTACAAAACAGACAATCTCCTTCGAAGTATCAGGGTTTCATACGGAAACTCGTCTGTTACAAAGGGATTTCATTTCTTTTGAACTTATTTGAACCTCCTTCTTTCTCTGTGTTCAAAATGCACCATTCAAAGCCACATCATCAATTTATAACCCTTTCTGACTTCATTTGTTATTTTTCATGCATTTACTGATT
>NW_021181069.1:167708-168802 GCF_002162155.2 Triticum dicoccoides | reverse complement strand
GCTATAAGACCATGAAATTGAAAAGCATTTGAAATGAACTCTGATAAGGTTCCAAGTTGGCATGGTATCATCATTTCATTCACATAGCATGTGCAAGAAAGTAGAGAGGCTTACGGCAAAAACTGGATGCACTTCGTGTACAAAACAGACAATCTCCTTCGAAGTATCAGGGTTTCATACGGAAACTCGTTTGTTACAAAGGGATTTATTTCTTTTGAACTTATCTGAACCCCCTTGTTTTTCTGTGTTCAAAATCCACCATTCAAAGCCACATCATCAATTTATAACCCTTTCTGACTTCATTTGTTATTTTTCATGCATTTACTGATTATTTTGAGCTATAAGACCATGAAATTGAAAAGCATTTGAAATGAACTCTAATAAGGTTCCAAGTTGGCATGGCATCATCATTTCACCCACATAGCACGTGCAAGAAAGTAGAGAGGCTTATGGAAAAAACTGGATGCACTTCGTGTACAAAACAGACAATCTCCATCGAAGTATCAGGGTTTCATACGGAAACTCGTCTGTTACGAAGGGATTTCATTTTTTCAACTTATTTCAACCCGCTTGTTTTTATGTGTTCAAAATGCACCATTCAAAGCCACATCATCAATTTACAACCTTTCTGACTTCATTTGTTATTTTTCATGCATTTACTGATTATTTTGAGCTATAAGACCATGAAATTAAAAAGCATTTGAAATGAACTCTGAAAAGGTTCGAAGTTGGCATGGTATCATCATTTCACCCACATAGCATGTGCAAGAAAGTAGAGAGGCTTACGGCAAAAACTTGATGCACTTCGTGTAGAAAACAGACAATCTCCTTCGAAGTATCAGGGTTTCATACGGAAACTCGTCTGTTATAAAGGGATTTCATTTCTTTTGAACTTATTTGAACCCCCTTGTTTTTATATGTTAAAAATGCAACATTCAAAGCCACATCATCATTTTACAACCCTTCCTGACTTCATTTGTTATTTTTCATGCATTTACTGATTATTTTGAGCTATAAGACCATGAAATTGAAAAGCATTTGAAATGAACTCTGATAAGGTTCCAAGTTGGCATGTTATCATCATTTCACCCACA
>NW_021181069.1:166771-167698 GCF_002162155.2 Triticum dicoccoides | reverse complement strand
AGTAGAGAGGCTTACGGCAAAAACTGGATGCACTTCGTGTACAAAACAGACAATCTCCTTCGAAGTATCAGGGTTTCATACGGAAACTCGTCTGTTACAAAGGGATTTCATTTCTTTTGAACTTATTTGAACCCCCTTGTTTTTCTGTGTTCAAAATCCACCATTCAAAGCCACATCATCAATTTACAACCCTTTCTGACTTCATTTGTTATTTTTCATGCATTTACTGATTATTTTGAGCTATAAGACCATGAAATTGAAAAGCATTTGAAATGAACTCTGATAAGGTTCCAAGTTGGCATGGCATCATCATTTCACCCACATAGCACGTGCAAGAAAGTAGAGAGGCTTATGGCAAAAACTGGATGCACTTCATGTACAAAACAGACAATCTCTTTCGAAGTATCACGGTTTCATACGGAAACTCATCTGTTACAAAGGAATTTCATTTTTTGAACTTATTTGAATCCCCTTGTTTTTATGTGTTCAAAATGCACCATTCAAAGCCACATCATCAATTTACAATCTTTCTGACTTCATTAGTTATTTTTCATGCATTTACTGATTATTTTGAGCTATAAGACCATGAAATTAAAAAGCATTTGAAATGAACTCTGAAAAGGTTCGAAGTTGGCATGGTATCATCATTTCACCCACATAGCATGTGCAAGAAAGTAGAGAGGCTTACGACAAACACTGGATGCACTTCGTGTACAAAATAGACAATCTCCTTCGAAGTATCAGGGTTTCATACGGAAACTCGTCTGTTACAAAGGGATTTCATTTCTTTTGAACTTATTTGAACCCCCTTGTTTTTCTGTGTTAAAATTGCAACATTCAAAGCCACATCATCACTTTACAACCCTTCCTGACTTCATCTGTTATTTTTCATGCATTTACTGACTATTTTGAGCTATAAGACCATGA
>NW_021181069.1:164778-166628 GCF_002162155.2 Triticum dicoccoides | reverse complement strand
AGGGATTTCATTTCTTTTGGACTTATTTGAACCCCCTTGTTTTTCTGTGTTAAAAATGCTAGATTCAAAGCCACATCATCAATTTACAACCCTTCCTGACTTCATTTGTTATTTTTCATGCATTTACTGATTATTTTGAGCTATAAGACCATGAAATTGAAAAGCATTTGAAATGAACTCTGATAAGGTTCCAAGTTGGCATGGATCATCATTTCACCCACATAGCATGTGCAAGAAAGTAGAGTGGCTTACGGCAAAAACTGGATGCACTTCATGTACAAAACAGACAATCTCCTTCGAAGTATTAGGGTTTCATATGGAAACTCGTCTGTTACAAAGGGATTTCATTTTTTTTGAACTTATTTGAACCCCCTTATTTTTCTGTGTTCAAAATGCACCATTCAAAGCCACATCATCAATTTACAACCCTTTCTGACTTCATTTGTTATTTTTCATGCATTTACTGATTATTTTGAGCTATAAGACAATGAAATTGAAAAGCATTTGAAATGAACTCTGATAAGGTTCCAAGTTGGCATGGTATCATCATTTCACCCACATAACACGTGCAAGAAAGTAGAGAGGCTTACGGCAAAAACTGGATGCACTTTGTGTACAAAACAGACAATCTCCTTCGAAGTATCAGGGTTTCATACGGAAACTCGTCTGTTACAAAGGGATTTCATTTTTTGAATTTATTTGAATCCCCTTGTTTTTCTATGTTCCAAATGCACCATTCAAAGCCACATCATCAATTTACAACCCTTTCTGACTTCATTTGTTATTTTTCATGCATTTACTGATTATTTTGAGCTATAAGACCATGAAGTTGAAAAGCATTTGAAATGAACTCTGATAAGGTTCCAAGTTGGCATGGCATCATCATTTCACCCACATAGCATGTGCAAGAAAGTAGAGAGGCTTACGGCAAAAACTGGATGCACTTCGTGTACAAAACAGACAATCTCCTTCGAAGTATCACAGTTTCATACGGAAACTTGTCTGTTACAAAGGGATTTCATTTCTTTTGAACTTATTTGAACCTCCTTGTTTTTCTGTGTTCAAAATGCACCAATCAAAGCCACATCATCAATTTACAACCCTTTCTTACTTCATCTGTTATTTTTCACGCATTTACTGATTATTTTGAGCTATAAGACCATGAAATTGAAAAGCGTTTGAAATGAACTCTGATAAGGTTCCAAGTTGGCATGGTATCATCATTTCATTCACATAGCATGTGCAAGAAAGTAGAGAGGCTTACGGCAAAAACTGGATGCACTTCGTGTACAAAACAGACAATCTCCTTCGAAGTATCAGGGTTTCATACGGAAACTGGTTTGTTACAAAGGGATTTATTTCTTTTGAACTTATCTGAACCCCCTTGTTTTTCTGTGTTCAAAATCCACCATTCAAAGCCACATCATCAATTTATAACCCTTTCTGACTTCATTTGTTATTTTTCATGCATTTACTGATTATTTTGAGCTATAAGACCATGAAATTGAAAAGCATTTGAAATGAACTCTGATAAGGTTCCAAGTTGGCATGGCATCATCATTTCACCCACATAGCACGTGCAAGAAAGTAGAGAGGCTTATGGAAAAAACTGGATGCACTTCGTGTACAAAACAGACAATCTCCATCGAAGTATCAGGGTTTCATACGGAAACTCGTCTGTTACGAAGGGATTTCATTTTTTGAACTTATTTCAACCCGCTTGTTTTTATGTGTTCAAAATGCCCCATTCAAAGCCACATCATCAATTTACAACCTTTCTGACTTCATTTGTTATTTTTCATGCATTTACTGATTATTTTGAGCTATAAGACCATGAAATTAAAAAGCAT
>NW_021181069.1:163103-164768 GCF_002162155.2 Triticum dicoccoides | reverse complement strand
AAGGGATTTCATTTTTTGAACTTATTTCAACCCGCTTGTTTTTATGTGTTCAAAATGCACCATTCAAAGCCACATCATCAATTTACAACCTTTCTGACTTCATTTGTTATTTTTCATGCATTTACTGATTATTTTGAGCTATAAGACCATGAAATTAAAAAGCATTTGAAATGAACTCTGAAAAGGTTCGAAGTTGGCATGGTATCATCATTTCACCCACATAGCATGTGCAAGAAAGTAGAGAGGCTTACGGCAAAAACTTGATGCACTTCGTGTAGAAAACAGACAATCTCCTTCGAAGTATCAGGGTTTCATACGGAAACTCGTCTGTTACAAAGGGATTTCATTTCTTTTGAACTTATTTGAACCCCCTTGTTTTTCTGTGTTCAAAATCCTCCATTCAAAGCCACATCATCAATTTACAACCCTTTCTGACTTCATTTGTTATTTTTCATCCATTTACTGATTATTTTCAGCTATAAGACCATGAAATTGAAAAACATTTGAAATGAACTCTGATAAGGTTCCAAGTTGGCATGACATCATCATTTCACCCACATAGCACGTGCAATAAAGTAGAGAGGCTTATGGAAAAACTGGATGCACTTCGTGTACAAAACAAACAATCTCCTTCGAAGTATCAGGGTTTCATACGGAAACTCGTCTGTTACAAAGGGATTTCATTTTTTGAACTTATCTGAACCCCCTTGTTTTTATATGTTAAAAATGCACCATTCAAAGCCACATCATCAATTTACAACCTTTCTGACTTCATTTGTTATTTTTCATGCATTTACTGATTATTTTGAGCTATAAGACCATGAAATTAAAAAGCATTTGAAATGAACTCTAAAAAGGTTCGAAGTTGGCATGGTATCATCATTTCACCCACATAGCATGTGCAAGAAAGTAGAGAGGCTTACGGCAAAAACTGGATGCACTTCGTATACAAAATAGACAATCTCCTTCGAAGTATCAGGGTTTCATACGGAAACTCGTCTGTTACAAAGGGATTTCATTTTTTGAACTTATCTGAACCCCCTTGTTTTTCTGTGTTCAAAATGCACCATTCAAAGCCACATCATCAATTTACAACCCTTTCTGACTTCATTTGTTATTTTTCATGCATTTACTGATTATTTTGATCTATAAGACAATGAAATTGAAAAGCATTTGAAATGAACTCTGATAAGGTTCCAAGTTGGCATGGTATCATCATTTCACCCACATAGCACGTGCAAGAAAGTAGAGAGGCTTACGGCAAAAACTGGATGCACTTTGTGTACAAAACAGACAATCTCCTTCGAAGTATCAGGGTTTCATACGGAAACTCGTCTGTTACAAAGGGATTTCATTTTTTGAATTAATTTGAATCCCCTTGTTTTTCTATGTTCAAAATGCACCATTCAAAGCCACATCATCAATTTACAACCCTTTCTGACTTCATTTGTTATTTTTCATGCATTTACTGATTATTTTGAGCTATAAGACCATGAAGTTGAAAAGCATTTGAAATGAACTCTGATAAGGTTCCAAGTTGGCATGGCATCATCATTTCACCCACATAGCATGTGCAAGAAAGTAGAGAGGCTTACAACAAATACTGGATGCACTTCGTGTACAAAACAGACAATCTCCTTCGAAGTATCAGGGTTTCATACAGAA
>NW_021181069.1:156368-159693 GCF_002162155.2 Triticum dicoccoides | reverse complement strand
GCAAAAACTGGATGCACTTCGTGTACAAAACAGACAATCTCCTTCGAAGTATCAGGGTTTCATACGGAAACTCGTCTGTTACAAAGGGATTTCATTTCTTTTGAACTTATTTGAACCTCCTTGTTTTTCTGTGTTCAAAATGCACCATTCAAAGCCACATCATCAATTTACAACCCTTTCTTACTTCATCTGTTATTTTTCACGCATTTACTGATTATTTTGAGCTATAAGACCATGAAATTGAAAAGCATTTGAAATGAACTCTGATAAGGTTCCAAGTTGGCATGGTATCGTCATTTCATTCACATAGCATGTGCAAGAAAGTAGAGAGGCTTACGGCAAAAACTGGATGCACTTCGTGTACAAAACAGACAATCTCCTTCGAAGTATCAGGGTTTCATACGGAAAGTCGTTTGTTACAAAGGGATTTATTTCTGTTGAACTTATCTGAACCCCCTTGTTTTTCTGTGTTCAAAATCCACCATTCAAAGCCACATCATCAATTTACAACCCTTTCTGACTTCATCTGTTATTTTTCACGCATTTACTGATTATTTTGAGCTATAAGACCATGAAATTGAAAAGCATTTGAAATGAACTCTGATAAGGTTCCAAGTTGGCATGGTATCATCATTTCATTCACATAGCATGTGCAAGAAAGTAGAGAGGCTTACGGCAAAAACTGGATGCACTTCATGTACAAAACAGACAATCTCCTTCGAAGTATCAGGGTTTCATACTGAAACTCGTCTGTTACAAAGGAATTTCATTTTTTTGAACTTATTTGAACCCCCTTATTTTTCTGTGTTCAAAATGCACCATTCAAAGCCACATCATCAATTTACAACCCTTTCTGACTTCATTTGTTATTTTTCATGCATTTACTGATTATTTTGAGCTATAAGACAATGAAATTGAAAAGCATTTGAAATGAACTCTGATAAGGTTCCAAGTTGGCATGGTATCATCATTTCATTCACATAGCATGTGCAAGAAAGTAGAGAGGCTTACGGCAAAAACTGGATGCACTTCGTGTACAAAACAGACAATCTCCTTCGAAGTATCAGGGTTTCATACGGAAACTCGTCTGTTACAAAGGGATTTCATTTCTTTTGAACTTATTTGAATCCCCTTGCTTTTATGTGTTCAAAATGCACCATTCAAAGCCACATCATCAATTTACAACCTTTCTGACTTCATTAGTTATTTTTCATGCATTTACTGATTATTTTGAGCTATAAGACCATGAAATTAAAAAGCATTTGAAATGAACTCTGAAAAGGTTCGAAGTTGGCATGGTATCATCATTTCACCCACATAGCATGTGCAAGAAAGTAGAGAGGCTTACGGCAAAAACTTGATGCACTTCGTGTAGAAAACATACAATCTCCTTCGAAGTATCAGGGTTTCATACGGAAACTCGTCTGTTACAAAGGGATTTCATTTCTTTTGAACTTATTTGAACCCCCTTGTTTTTCTGTGTTAAAATTGCAACATTCAAAGCCACATCATCACTTAACAACCCTTCCTGACTTCATTTGTTATTTTTCATGCATTTACTGACTATTTTGAGCTATAAGACCATGAAATTGAAAAGCATTTGAAATGAACTCTGATAAGGTTCCAAGTTGGCATGGTATCATCATTTCACCCACATAGCTTGTGCAAGAAAGTAGAGAGGCTTACGGCAAAAACTGGATGCACTTCGTGTACAAAACAAACAATCTCCTTCGAAGTATCAGGGTTTCATACGGAAACTCGTCTGTTACAGAGGGATTTCATTTCTTTTGGACTTATTTGAACCCCCTTGTTTTTCTGTGTTAAAAATGCTAGATTCAAAGCCACATCATCAATTTACAACCCTTCCTGACTTCATTTGTTATTTTTCATGCATTTACTGATTATTTTGAGCTATAAGACCATGAAATTGAAAAGCATTTGAAATGAACTCTGATAAGGTTCCAAGTTGGCATGGTATCATCATTTCACCCACATAGCATGTGCAAGAAAGTAGAGTGGCTTACGGCAAAAACTGGATGCACTTCATGTACAAAACAGACAATCTCCTTCGAAGTATTAGGGTTTCATATGGAAACTCGTCTGTTACAAAGGGATTTCATTTTTTTGAACTTATTTGAACCCCCATATTTTTCTGTGTTCAAAATGCACCATTCAAAGCCACATCATCAATTTACAACCCTTTCTGACTTCATTTGTTATTTTTCATGCATTTACTGATTATTTTGAGCTATAAGACAATGAAATTGAAAAGCATTTGAAATGAACTCTGATAAGGTTCCAAGTTGGCATGGTATCATCATTTCATTCACATAGCATGTGCAAGAATGTAGAGAGGCTTACGGCAAAAACTGGATGCACTTCGTGTACAAAACAGACAATCTCCTTCGAAGTATCAGAGTTTCATACGGAAACTCGTCTGTTACAAAGGGATTTCATTTATTTTGAACTTATTTGAATCCCCTTGTTTTTATGTGTTCAAAATGCACCATTCAAAGCCACACCATCAATTTACAACCTTTCTGACTTCATTAGTTATTTTTCATGCATTTACTGATTATTTTGAGCTATAAGACCATGAAATTAAAAAGCATTTGAAATGAACTCTGAAAAGGTTCGAAGTTGGCATGGGATCATCATTTCACCCACATAGCATGTGCAAGAAAGTAGAGAGGCTTACGGCAAAAACTTGATGCACTTCGTGTAGAAAACAGACAATCTCCTTCGAAGTATCAGGGTTTCATACGGAAACTCGTCTGTTACAAAGGGATTTCATTTCTTTTGAACTTATTTGAACCCCCTTGTTTTTCTGTGTTAAAATTGCAACATTCAAAGCCACATCATCACTTTACAACCCTTCCTGACTTCATTTGTTATTTTTCATGCATTTATTGACTATTTTGAGCTATAAGACCATGAAATTGAAAAGCATTTGAAATGAACTCTGATAAGGTTCCAAGTTGGCATGGTATCATCATTTCACCCACATAGCATGTGCAAGAAAGTAGAGAGACTTACGGCAAAAACTGGATGCACTTCGTGTACAAAACAAACAATCTCCTTCGAAGTATCAGGGTTTCATACGGAAACTCGTCTGTTACAAAGGGATTTCATTTCTTTTGGACTTATTTGAACCCCCTTGTTTTTCTGTGTTAAAAATGCTAGATTCAAAGCCACATCATCAATTTACAACCCTTCCTGACTTCATTTGTTATTTTTCATGCATTTACTGATTATTTTGAGCTATAAGACCATGAAATTGAAAAGCATTTGAAATGAACTCTGATAAGGTTCCAAGTTGGCATGG
>NW_021181069.1:150736-154877 GCF_002162155.2 Triticum dicoccoides | reverse complement strand
CATATGGAAACTCGTCTGTTACAAAGGAATTTCATTTTTTTTGAACTTATTTGAACCCCCTTATTTTTCTGTGTTCAAAATGCACCATTCAAAGCCACATCATCAATTTACAACCCTTTCTGACTTCATTTGTTATTTTTCATGCATTTACTGATTATTTTGAGCTATAAGACAATGAAATTGAAAAGCATTTGAAATGAACTCTGATAAGGTTCCAAGTTGGCATGGTATCATCATTTCACCCACATAGCACGTGCAAGAAAGTAGAGAGGCTTACGGCAAAAACTGGATGCACTTTGTGTACAAAACAGACAATCTCCTTCGGAGTATCAGGGTTTCATACGGAAACTCGTCTGTTACAAAGGGATTTCATTTTTTGAATTTATTTTAATCCCCTTGTTTTTTTATGTTTCAAATGCACCATTCAAAGCAACATCATCAATTTACAACCCTTTCTGACTTCATTTGTTATTTTTCATGCATTTACTGATTATTTTGAGCTATAACACCATGAAGTTGAAAAGCATTTGAAATGAACTCTGATAAGGTTCCAAGTTGGCATGGCATCATCATTTCACCCACATAGCATGTGCAAGAAAGTAGAGAGGCTTACGGCAAAAACTGGATGCACTTCGTGTACAAAATAGACAATCTCCTTTGAAGTATCAGGGTTTCATACGGAAACTCGTCTGTTACAAAGGGATTTCATTTCTTTTGAACTTATTTGAACCTCCTTGTTTTTCTGTGTTCAAAATGCACCATTCAAAGCCACATCATCAATTTACAACCCTTTCTTACTTCATCTGTTATTTTTCACGCATTTACTGATTATTTTGAGCTATAAGACCATGAAATTGAAAAGCATTTGAAATGAACTCTGATAAGGTTCTAAGTTGGCATGGTATCATCATTTCATTCACATAGCATGTGCAAGAAAGTAGAGAGGCTTACGGCAGAAACTGGATGCACTTCGTGTACAAAACAGACAATCTCCTTCGAAGTATCAGGGTTTCATACGGAAACTGGTTTGTTACAAAGGGATTTATTTCTTTTGAACTTATCTGAACCCCCTTGTTTTTCTGTGTTCAAAATCCACCATTCAAAGCCACGTCATCAATTTATAACCCTTTCTGACTTCATTTGTTATTTTTCATGCATTTATTGATTATTTTGAGCTATAAGACCATGAAATTGAAAAGCATTTGAAATGAACTCTGATAAGGTTCCAAGTTGGCATGGCATCATCATTTCACCCACATAGCACGTGCAAGAAAGTAGAGAGGCTTATGGAAAAAACTGGATGCACTTCGTGTACAAAACAGACAATCTCCATCGAAGTATCAGGGTTTCATACGGAAACTCGTCTGTTACGAAGGGATTTCATTTTTTGAACTTATTTCAACCCGCTTGTTTTTATGTGTTCAAAATGCACCATTCAAAGCCACATCATCAATTTACAACCTTTCTGACTTCATTTGTTATTTTTCATGCATTTACTGATTATTTTGAGCTATAAGACCATGAAATTAAAAAGCATTTGAAATGAACTCTGAAAAGGTTCGAAGTTGGCATGGTATCATCATTTCACCCACATAGCATGTGCAAGAAAGTAGAGAGGCTTACGGCAAAAACTTGATGCACTTCGTGTAGAAAACAGACAATCTCCTTCGAAGTATCAGGGTTTCATACGGAAACTCGTCTGTTACAAAGGGAATTCATTTCTTTTGAACTTATTTGAACCCCCTTGTTTTTATATGTTAAAAATGCAACATTCAAAGCCACATCATCATTTTACAACCCTTCCTGACTTCATTTGTTATTTTTCATGCATTTACTGATTATTTTGAGCTATAAGACCATGAAATTGAAAAGCATTTGAAATGAACTCTGATAAGGTTCCAAGTTGGCATGTTATCATCATTTCACCCACATAGCATGTGCAAGAAAGTAGAGAGGCTTACGGCAAAAACTGGATGCACTTCGTGTACAAAACAGACAACCTCCTTCGAAGTATCAGGGTTTCATACGGAAACTCGTCTGTTACAAAGGGATTTCATTTCTTTTGAACTTATTTGAACCCCCTTGTTTTTCTGTGTTCAAAATCCACCATTCAAAGCCACATCATCAATTTACAACCCTTTCTGACTTCATTTGTAATTTTTCATCCATTTACTGATTATTTTGAGCTATAAGACCATGAAATTGAAAAACATTTGAAATGAACTCTGATAAGGTTCCAAGTTGGCATGGCATCATCATTTCACCCACATAGCACGTGCAATAAAGTAGAGAGGCTTATGGAAAAAATTGGATGCACTTCGTGTACAAAACAGACAATCTCCTTCGAAGTATCAGGGTTTCATACGGAAACTCGTCTGTTACAAAGGGATTTCATTTTTTGAACTTATCTGAACCCCCTTGTTTTTATGTGTTCAAAATGCACCATTCAAAGCCACATCATCAATTTACAACCTTTCTGACTTCATTTGTTATTTTTCATGCATTTACTGATTATTTTGAGCTATAAGACTATGAAATTAAAAAGCATTTGAAATGAACTCTGAAAAACATACCAAGTTGGCATGGTATCATCATTTCACCCACATAGCATGTGCAAGAAAGTAGAGAGGCTTACGGCAAAAACTGGATGCACTTCGTGTACAAAACAGACAATCTCCTTCGAAGTCTCAGGGTTTCATACGGAAACTCGTTTGTTACAAAGGGATTTATTTCTTTTGAACTTATCTGAACCCCCTTGTTTTTCTGTGTTCAAAATCCACCATTCAAAGCCACATCATCAATTTATAACCCTTTCTGACTTCATTTGTTATTTTTCATGCATTTACTGATTATTTTGAGCTATAAGACCATGAAATTGAAAAGCATTTGAAATGAACTCTGATAAGGTTCCAAGTTGGCATGGCATCATCATTTCACCCACATAGCACGTGCAAGAAAGTAGAGAGGCTTATGGAAAAAACTGGATGCACTTCGTGTACAAAACAGACAATCTCCATCGAAGTATCATGGTTTCATACGGAAACTCGTCTGTTACGAAGGGATTTCATTTTTTGAACTTATTTCAACCCGCTTGTTTTTATGTGTTCAAAATGCACCATTAAAATCCACATCATCAATTTACAACCTTTCTGACTTCATCTGTTATTTTTCATGCATTTACTGATTATTTTGAGCTATAAGACCATGAAATTAAAAAGCATTTGAAATGAACTCTGAAAAGGTTCGAAGTTGGCATGGTATCATCATTTCACCCACATAGCATGTGCAAGAAAGTAGAGAGGCTTACGGCAAAAACTTGATGCACTTCGTGTAGAAAACAGACAATCTCCTTCGAAGTATCAGGGTTTCATATGGAAACTCGTCTGTTACAAAGGGATTTCATTTCTTTTGAACTTATTTGAACCCCCTTGTTTTTATATGTTAAAAATGCAACATTCAAAGCCACATCATCATTTTACAACCCTTCCTGACTTCATTTGTTATTTTTCATGCATTTACTGATTATTTTGAGCTATAAGACCATGAAATTGAAAAGCATTTGAAATGAACTCTGATAAGGTTCCAAGTTGGCATGTTATCATCATTTCACCCACATAGCATGTGCAAGAAAGTAGAGAGGCTTACGGCAAAAACTGGATGCACTTCGTGTACAAAACAGACAATCTCCTTCGAAGTATCAGGGTTTCATACGGAAACTCGTCTGTTACAAAGGGATTTATTTCTTTTGAACTTATCTGAACCCCCTTGTTTTTCTGTGTTCAAAATCCACCATTCAAAGCCACATCATCAATTTACAACCCTTTCTGACTTCATTTGTTATTTTTCATCCATTTACTGATTATTTTGAGCTATAAGACCATGAAATTGAAAAACATTTGAAATGAACTCTGATAAGGTTCCAAGTTGGCATGGCATCATCATTTCACCCACATAGCACGTGCAATAAAGTAGAGAGGCTTATGGAAAAAACTGGATGCACTTCGTGTACAAAACAGACAATCTCCTTCGAAGTATGAGGGTTTCATACGGAAACTCGTCTGTTACAAAGGGATTTCATTTCTTTTGAACTTATTTGAACCTCCTTGTTTTTCTGTGTTCAAAATGCACCATTCAAAGCCAC
>NW_021181069.1:149964-150726 GCF_002162155.2 Triticum dicoccoides | reverse complement strand
TATCAGGGTTTCATACGGAAACTCGTCTGTTACAAAGGGATTTCATTTCTTTTGAACTTATTTGAACCTCCTTGTTTTTCTGTGTTCAAAATGCACCATTCAAAGCCACATCATCAATTTACAACCCTTTCTTACTTCATCTGTTATTTTTCACGCATTTACTGATTATTTTGAGCTATAAGACCATGAAATTGAAAAGCATTTATAATGAACTCTGATAAGGTTCCAAGTTGGCATGTTATCATCATTTCACCCACATAGCATGTGCAAGAAAGTAGAGAGGCTTACGGCAAAAACTGGATGCACTTCGTGTACAAAACAGACAATCTCCTTCGAAGTATCAGGGTTTCATACGGAAACTCGTCTGTTACAAAGGGATTTCATTTCTTTTCAACTTATTTTAACCCCCTTGTTTTTATATGTTAAAAATGCAACATTCAAAGCCACATCATCATTTTACAACCCTTCCTGACTTCATTTGTTATTTTTCATGCATTTACTGATTATTTTGAGCTATAAGACCATGAAATTGAAAAGCATTTGAAACGAACTCTGATAAGGTTCCAAGTTGGCATGGTATCATCATTTCACCCACATAGCATGTGCAAGAAAGTAGAGAGGCTTACGGCAAAAACTGGATGCACTTCGTGTACAAAACAGACAATCTCCTTCGAAGTATCAGGGTTTCATACGGAAACTCGTCTGTTACAAAGGGATTTCATTTCTTTTGAACTTATTTGAACCTCCTTGTTTTTCTGTGTT
>NW_021181069.1:149237-149954 GCF_002162155.2 Triticum dicoccoides | reverse complement strand
ACTTCATCTGTTATTTTTCACGCATTTACTGATTATTTTGAGCTATAAGACCATGAAATTGAAAAGCATTTGAAATGAACTCTGATAAGGTTCCAAGTTGGCATGGTATCATCATTTCATTCACATAGCATGTGCAAGAAAGTAGAGAGGCTTACGGCAAAAACTGGATGCACTTCATGTACAAAACAGACAATCTCCTTCGAAGTATCAGGGTTTCATACGGAAACTCGTTTGTTACAAAGGGATTTATTTCTTTTGAACTTATCTGAACCCCCTTGTTTTTCTGTGTTCAAAATCCACCATTCAAAGCCACATCATCAATTTATAACCCTTTCTGACTTCATTTGTTATTTGTCATGCATTTATTGATTATTTTGAGCTATAAGACCATGAAATTGAAAAGCATTTGAAATGAACTCTGATAAGGTTCCAAGTTGGCATGATATCATCATTTCACCCACATAGCACGTGCAAGAAAGTAGAGAGGCTTATGGAAAAAACTGGATGCACTTCGTGTACAAAACAGACAATCTCCTTCGAAGTATCATGGTTTCATACGGAAACTCGTCTGTTACGAAGGGATTTCATTTTTTGAACTTATTTCAACCCGCTTGTTTTTATGTGTTCAAAATGCACCATTCAAAGCCACATCATCAATTTACAACCTTTCTGACTTCATTTGTTATTTTTCATGCATTTACTGATTATTTTGAGCTA
>NW_021181069.1:144151-146733 GCF_002162155.2 Triticum dicoccoides | reverse complement strand
AAACAGACAATCTCCTTCGAAGTATCAAGGTTTCATACGGAAACTCGTCTGTTACAAAGGGATTTCATTTCTTTTGAACTTATTTTAACCCCCTTGTTTTTATATGTTAAAAATGCAACATTCAAAGCCACATCATCATTTTACAACCCTTCCTGACTTCATTTGTTATTTTTCATGCATTTACTGATTATTTTGAGCTATAAGACCATGAAATTGAAAAGCATTTGAAATGAACTCAGATGAGGTTCCAAGTTGGCATGTTATCATCATTTCACCCACATAGCATGTGCAAGAAAGTAGAGAGGCTTACGGCAAAAACTGGATGCACTTCGTGTACAAAACAGACAATCTCCTTTGAAGTATCAGGGTTTCATACGGAAACTCGTCTGTTACAAAGGGATTTCATTTCTTTTGAACTTATTTGAACCCCCTTGTTTTTCTGTGTTCAAAATCCACCATTCAAAGCCACATCATCAATTTACAACCCTTTCTGACTTCATTTGTTATTTTTCATCCATTTACTGATTATTTTGAGCTATAAGACCATGAAATTGAAAAACATTTGAAATGAACTCTGATAAGGTTCCAAGTTGGCATGGCATCATCATTTCACCCACATAGCACGTGCAATAAAGTAGAGAGGCTTATGGAAAAAACTGGATGCACTTCGTGTACAAAACAGACAATCTCCTTCGAAGTATCAGGGTTTCATACGGAAACTCGTCTGTTACAAAGGGATTTCATTTTTTGAACTTATTTGAACCCCCTTGTTTTTATGTGTTCAAAATGCACCATTCAAACCCACATCATAAATTTACAACCTTTCTGACTTCATTTGTTATTTTTCATGCATTTACTGATTATTTTGAGCTATAAGACCATGAAATTAAAAAGCATTTGAAATGAACTCTGAAAAGGTTCAAATTTGGCATGGTATCATCATTTCACCCACATAGCATGTGCAAGAAAGTAGAGAGGCTTACGGCAAAAACTTGATGCACTTCGTGTACAAAACAGACAATCTCCTTCGAATTATCAGGGTTTCATACGGAAACTCGTCTGTTACAAAGGTTTTTCATTTCTTTTGAACTTATTTGAACCCCCTTGTTTTTATATGTTAAAAATGCAACATTCAAAGCCACATCATCATTTTACAACCCTTCCTGACTTCATTTGTTATTTTTCATGCATTTACTGATTATTTTGAGCTATAAGACCATGAAATTGAAAAGCATTTGAAATGAACTCTGATAAGGTTCCAAGTTGGCATGGTATCATCATTTCACCCACATAGCATGTGCAAGAAATTAGAGAGGCTTACGGCAAAAACTGGATGCACTTCATGTACAAAACAAACAATCTCCTTCGAAGTATCAGGGTTTCATACGGAAACTCGTTTGTTAAAAAGGGATTTCATTTTTTTGGAACTTATTTGAACCCCCTTATTTTTCTTTGTTCAAAATGCACCATTCAAAGCCACATCATCAATTTACAACCCTTTCTGACTTCATTTGTTATTTTTCATGCATTTATTGATTATTTTGAGCTATAAGACAATGAAATTGAAAAGCATTTGAAATGAACTCTGATAAGGTTCCAAGTTGGCATGGTATCATCATTTCACCCACATAGCACGTGTAAGAAAGTAGAGAGGCTTACGGCAAAAACTGGATGCACTTCGTGTACAAAACAGACAATCTCCTTAGAAGTATCAGGGTTTCATACGGAAACTCGTCTATTACAAAGGGATTTCATTTTTTGAATTTATTTGAATCCCCTTGTTTTTCTATGTTCAAAATGCACCATTAAAAGCCACATCATCAATTTACAACCCTTTCTAACTTCATTTGTTATTTTTCATGCATCTACTCATTATTTTGAGCTATAAGACCATGAAATTGAAAAGCATTTGAAATGAACTCTGAAAAGGTTCCAAGTTGGCATGGTATCATCATTTCACCCACATAGCATGTGCAAGAAAGTAGAGAGGCTTACAACAAATACTGGATGCACTTCCTGTACAAAACAGACAATCTCCTTCGAAGTATCAGGGTTTCATACGGAAACTCATCTGTTACAAAGGGATTTCATTTCTTTTGAACTTCTTGGAACCCCCTTGTTTTTCTGTGTTCAAAATGCAACATTCAAAGCCACATCATCAATTTACAACCCTTCCTGACTTCATTTGTTATTTTTCATGCATTTACTGATTATTTTGAGCTATAAGAACATGAAATTGAAAAGCATTTGAAATGAACTCTGATAAGGTTCCAAGTTGGCATGATATCATCATTTCACCCACATAGCATGTGCAAGAAAGTAGAGAGGCTTACGGCAAAAACTGGATGCACCTCGTGTACAAAACAGACAATCTACTTCGAAGTATCAGGGTTTCATATGGAAACTCGTCTGTTATAAAGGGATTTCATTTATTTTGAACTTATTTGAACCTCCTTGTTTTTCTGTGTTCAAAATGCACCATTCAAAGCCACATCATCAATTTACAACCCTTTCTTACTTCATCTGTTATTTTTCACGCATTTACTGATTATTTTGAGCTATAAGACCATGAAATTGAAAAG
>NW_021181069.1:143599-144141 GCF_002162155.2 Triticum dicoccoides | reverse complement strand
GCTATAAGACCATGAAATTGAAAAACATTTGAAATGAACTCTGATAAGGTTCCAAGTTGGCATGGCATCATCATTTCACCCACATAGCACGTGCAATAAAGTAGAGAGGCTTATGGAAAAAACTGGATGCACTTCGTGTACAAAACAGACAATCTCCTTCGAAGTATCAGGGTTTCATACGGAAACTCGTCTGTTACAAAGGGATTTCATTTCTTTTGAACTTATTTGAACCTCCTTGTTTTTCTGTGTTCAAAATGCACCATTCAAAGCCACATCATCAATTTACAACCCTTTCTTACTTCATCTGTTATTTTTCACGCATTTACTGATTATTTTGAGCTATAAGACCATGAAATTGAAAAGCATTTGAAATGAACTCTGATAAGGTTCCAAGTTGGCATGTTATCATCATTTCACCCACATAGCATGTGCAAGAAAGTAGAGAGGCTTACGGCAAAAACTGGATGCACTTCGTGTACAAAACAGACAATCTCCTTCGAAGTATCAAGGTTTCATACGGAAACTCGTCTGTTACAAAGGGA
>NW_021181069.1:142387-143589 GCF_002162155.2 Triticum dicoccoides | reverse complement strand
GCAAGAAAGTAGAGAGGCTTACGGCAAAAACTGGATGCACTTTGTGTACAAAACAAACAATCTCCTTCGAAGTATCAGGGTTTCATACGGAAACTCGTCTGTTACAAAGGGATTTCATTTTTTGAACTTATTTGAACCCCCTTGTTTTTCTGTGTTCAAAATGCACCATTCAAAGCCACATCATCAATTTAGAACCTTTTTGACTTCATTTGTTATTTTTCATGCATTTGATGATTATTTTGAGCTATAAGACCATGAAATTAAAGAGCATTTGAAATGAACTCTGAAAAGGTTCGAAGTTTGCATGGTATCATCATTTCACCCACATAGCATGTGCAAGAAAGTAGAGAGCCTTACGCCAAAAACTGGATGCACTTCGTGTACAAAACAAACAATCTCCTTCGAAGTATCAGGGTTTCATATGGAAACTCGTCTGTTACAAAGGGATTTCATTTCTTTTGAACTTATTTGAACCCCCTTGTTTTTATATGTTAAAAATGCAACATTCAAAGCCACATCATCATTTTACAACCCTTCCTGACTTCATTTGTTATTTTTCATGCATTTACTGATTATTTTGAGCTATAAGACCATGAAATTGAAAAGCATTTGAAATGAACTCTGATAAGGTTCCAAGTTGGCATGTTATCATCATTTCACCCACACAGCATGTGCAAGAAAGTAGAGAGGCTTACGGCAAAAACTGGATGCACTTCGTGTACAAAACAGACAATCTCCTTCGAAGTATCAGGGTTTCATACGGAAACTCGTCTGTTACAAAGGGATTTCATTTCTTTTGAACTTATTTGAACCCCCTTGTTTTTCTGTGTTCAAAATCCACCATTCAGAGCCACATCATCAATTTACAACCCTTTCTGACTTCATTTGTTATTTTTCATGCATTTACTGATTATTTTGAGCTATAAGACCATGAAATTGAAAAACATTTGAAATGAACTCTGATAAGGCTTCAAGTTTGCATGGCATCATCATTTCACCCACATAGCACGTGCAAGAAAGTAGAGAGGCTTACGGCAAAAACTGGATGCACTTTGTGTACAAAACAAACAATCTCCTTCGAAGTATCAGGGTTTCATACGGAAACTCGTCTGTTACAAAGGGATTTCATTTTTTGAACTTATTTGAACCCCCTTGTTTTTCTGTGTTCAAAATGCACCATTCAAAGCCACATCATCAATTTA
>NW_021181069.1:141921-142377 GCF_002162155.2 Triticum dicoccoides | reverse complement strand
ACAATCTCCTTCGAAGTATCAGGGTTTCATATGGAAACTCGTCTGTTACAAAGGGATTTCATTTCTTTTGAACTTATTTGAACCCCCTTGTTTTTATATGTTAAAAATGCAACATTCAAAGCCACATCATCATTTTACAACCCTTCCTGACTTCATTTGTTATTTTTCATGCATTTACTGATTATTTTGAGCTATAAGACCATGAAATTGAAAAGCATTTGAAATGAACTCTGATAAGGTTCCAAGTTGGCATGTTATCATCATTTCACCCACACAGCATGTGCAAGAAAGTAGAGAGGCTTACGGCAAAAACTGGATGCACTTCGTGTACAAAACAGACAATCTCCTTCGAAGTATCAGGGTTTCATACGGAAACTCGTCTGTTACAAAGGGATTTCATTTCTTTTGAACTTATTTGAACCCCCTTGTTTTTCTGTGTTCAAAATCCACCATTCA
>NW_021181069.1:140927-141911 GCF_002162155.2 Triticum dicoccoides | reverse complement strand
GCAAGAAAGTAGAGAGGCTTACGGCAAAAACTGGATGCACTTTGTGTACAAAACAAACAATCTCCTTCGAAGTATCAGGGTTTCATACGGAAACTCGTCTGTTACAAAGGGATTTCATTTTTTGAACTTATTTGAACCCCCTTGTTTTTCTGTGTTCAAAATGCACCATTCAAAGCCACATCATCAATTTACAACCTTTTTGACTTCATTTGTTATTTTTCATGCATTTGATGATTATTTTGAGCTATAAGACCATGAAATTAAAGAGCATTTGAAATGAACTCTGAAAAGGTTCGAAGTTTGCATGGTATCATCATTTCACCCACATAGCATGTGCAAGAAAGTAGAGAGGCTTACGGCAAAAACTGGATGCACTTCGTGTACAAAACAAACAATCTCCTTCGAAGTATCAGGGTTTCGTACGGAAACTCGTCTGTTACAAAGGGATTTCATTTCTTTTGAACTTATTTGAACCCCCTTGTTTTTCTGTGTTCAAAATCCAACATTCAAAGCCACATCATCAATTTACAACCCTTTCTTACTTCATTTGTTATTTTTCATGCATTTACTGATTATTTTGAGCTATAAGACCATGAAATTGAAAAGCATTTGAAATGAACTCTGATAAGGTTCCGAGTTGGCGTGGCATCATCATTTTACCCACATAGCACATGCAAGAAAGTAGAGAGGCTTACGGCAAAAACTGGATGCACTTCGTGTACAAAACAGACAATCTCCTTCGAAGTATCAGGGTTTCATACGGAAACTCGTCTGTTACAAAGGGATTTCATTTCTTTTGAACTTATTTGAACCCCCTTGTTTTTCTGTGTTAAAAATGCAACATTCAAAGCCACATCATCATTTTACAACCCTTCCTGACTTCATTTGTTATTTTTCATGCATTTACTGATTATTTTGAGCTATAAGACCATGAAATTGAAAAGCATTTGAAATGAACTCTGATAAGGTTCCAAGTTGGCATGG
>NW_021181069.1:139936-140917 GCF_002162155.2 Triticum dicoccoides | reverse complement strand
AAAACAGACAATCTCCTTCGAAGTATCAGGGTTTCATACGGAAACTCGTCTGTTACAAAGGGATTTCATTTCTTTTGAACTTATTTGAACCCCCTTGTTTTTATATGTTAAAAATGCAACATTCAAAGCCACATCATCATTTTACAACCCTTCCTGACTTCATTTGTTATTTTTCATGCATTTACTGATTATTTTGAGCTATAAGACCATGAAATTGAAAAGCATTTGAAATGAACTCTGATAAGGTTCCAAGTTGGCATGTTATCATCATTTCACCCACATAGCATGTGCAAGAAAGTAGAGAGGCTTACGGCAAAAACTGGATGCACTTCGTGTACAAAACAGACAATCTCCTTCGAAGTATCAGGGTTTCATACGGAAACTCGTCTGTTACAAAGGGATTTCATTTCTTTTGAACTTATTTAAACCCCCTTGTTTTTCTGTGTTCAAAATCCACCATTCAAAGCCACATCATCAATTTACAACCCTTTCTGACTTCATTTGTTATTTTTCATCCATTTACTGATTATTTTGAGCTATAAGACCATGAAATTGAAAAACATTTGAAATGAACTCTGATAAGGTTCCAAGTTGGCATGGCATCATCATTTCACCCACATAGCACGTGCAATAAAGTAGAGAGGCTTACGGCAAAAACTGGATGCACTTCGTGTACAAAACAGACAATCTCCATCGAAGTATCAGGGTTTCATACGGAAACTCGTCTGTTATAAAGGGATTTCATTTTTTGAACTTATTTCAACCCGCTTGTTTTTATGTGTTCAAAATGCACCATTCAAAGCCACATCATCAATTTACAACCTTTCTGACTTCATTTGTTATTTTTCATGCATTTACTGATTATTTTGAGCCATAAGACCATGAAATTAAAAAGCATTTGAAATGAACTCTGAAAAGGTTCGAAGTTGGCATGGTATCATCATTTCACCCACATAGCATGTGCAAGAAAGTAGAGAGGCT
>NW_021181069.1:136998-138484 GCF_002162155.2 Triticum dicoccoides | reverse complement strand
TGTGTTAAAAATGCAACATTCAAAGCCACATCATCATTTTACAACCCTTCCTGACTTCATTTGTTATTTTTCATGCATTTACTGATTATTTTGAGCTATAAGACCATGAAATTGAAAAGCATTTGAAATGAACTCTGATAAGGTTCCAAGTTGGCATGGTATCATCATTTCACCCACATAGCATGTGCAAGAAAGTAGAGAGGCTTACGGCAAAAACTGGATGCACTTCGTGTACAAAACAAACAATCTCCTTCGAAGTATCAGGGTTTCATACGGAAACTCGTCTGTTACAAAGGGATTTCATTTATTTTGAACCTATTTGAACCCCCTTGTTTTTCTGTGTTCAAAATGCACCATTCAAAGCCACATCATCAATTTACAACCCTTTCTTACTTCATCTGTTATTTTTCATGCATTTATTGATTATTTTGAGCTATAAGACCATGAAATTGAAAAGCATTTGAAATGAACTCTGATAAGGTTCTAAGTTGGCATGGTATCATCATTTCACCCACATAGCATGTGCAAGAAAGTAGAGTGGCTTACGGCAAAAACTGGATGCACTTCATGTACAAAACAGACAATATCCTTCGAAGTATCAGGGTTTCATACGGAAACTCGTCTGTTACAAAGGGATTTCATTTTTTTTGAACTTATTTGAACCCCCTTTATTTTTTTGTGTTCAAAATGCACCATTCAAAGCCACATCATCAATTTACAACCCTTTCTGACTTCATTTGTTATTTTTGATGCATTTACTGATTATTTTGAGCTATAAGACCATGAAATTAAAAAGCATTTGAAATGAACTCTGAAAAGGTTCGAAGTTGGCATGGTATCATCATTTCACCCACATAGCATGTGCAAGAAAGTAGAGAGGCTTACGGCAAAAACTGGATGCACTTCGTGTACAAAACAGACAATCTCCTTCGAAGTATCAGGGTTTCATACGGAAACTCGTCTGTTACAAAGGGATTTCATTTCTTTTGAACTTATTTGAACCCCCTTTGTTTTTCTATGTTAAAAACTGCAACATTCAAAGCCACATCATCATTTTACAACCCTTCCTGACTTCATTTGTTATTTTTCATGCATTTACTGATTATTTTGAGCTATAAGACCATGAAATTGAAAAGCATTTGAAATGAACTCTGATAAGGTTCCAAGTTGGCATGGTATCATCATTTCACCCACATAGCATGTGCAAGAAAGTAGAGAGGCTTACGGCAAAAACTGGATGCACTTCGTGTACAAAACAAACAATCTCCTTCGAAGTATCAGGGTTTCATACGGAAACTCGTCTGTTACAAAGGGATTTCATTTATTTTGAACTTATTTGAACCCCCTTGTTTTTCTGTGTTCAAAATGCACCATTCAAAGCCACATCATCAATTTACAACCCTTGCTCACTTCATCTATTATTTTTCATGCATTTACTGATTATTTTGAGCTATAAGACCATGAAATTGAAAAGCATTTGAAATGA
>NW_021181069.1:134464-135840 GCF_002162155.2 Triticum dicoccoides | reverse complement strand
GGGAAATGTCTCCTAGTGTTTCCACCGAGCCATGGTAGCTTGCTACTACTCCGGAACACTTAGGCTGGCCGGCATGTGTCCTTCTTCGTTCCTGTGTCTGTCCCTTCGGGGAAATGTCACGCGATGAATACCGGAGTCCTGTTAGCCCGCTACAGCCCGGTTCACCGGAGTCCTGCTAGCCCAGTGCTACAGCCTGGATTCACTCGCTGATGACCGACACGTTCGATGCTGGGTCATGGATGCCTGTCCCTGTAAGTTTGTGCCGCTTTGGGTTTACGACTAGCCATGTCAGCCCGGGCTCCTTATCATATGGATGCTAGCGACACTGTCATATACGTGTGCCAAAAGGCGCAAACGGTCCCGGGCAAAGGTAAGGCGACACCCGTGGGAATACCGTGCGTGAGGCCGCAAAGTGATATGAGGTGTTACATGCTAGATCGATGTGGCATCGAGTCGGGGTCCTGACAAAATCTCCTGCGAAGTATGAGGGTTTCATACGGAAGCTCGTCTGTTACAACGGGATTTCATTTCTTTTGAACTTATTTGAACCCCCTTGTTTTTTTGTGTTCAAAATGCACCATTCAAAGCCACATCATCAATTTACAACCCTTTCTGACTTCATTTGTTATTTTTCATGCATTTACTGATTATTTCGAGCTATAAGACCATAAAATTGAAAAGCATTTGAAATGAACTCGGATAAGGTTCCAAGTTGGCATGGTATCATCATTTCACCCACATAGCATGTGCAAGAAAGAAGAGAGGCTTACGGCAAAAATTGGATGCACTTCGTGTACAAAACAGACCATCTCCTTCGAAGTATGAGGGTTTCATACGGAAACTCGTCTGTTACAATGGGATTTTATTTATTTTGAACTTATTTGAACCCCCTTGTTTTTTTGTGTTCAAAATGCACCATTCAAAGTCACATCATCAATTTACAACCCTTTCTGACTTCATTTGTTATTTTTCATGCATTTACGGATTATTTTGAGCTATAAGACCATGAAATTGAAAAGCATTTGAAATGAACTCTGATAAGGTTCCAAGTTGGCATGGTATCATCATTTCACCCACATAGCATGTGCAAGAAAGTAGAGAGGCTTACGGCAAAAATTGGATGCACTTCGTGTACAAAACAGACAATCTCCTTCGAAGTATCAGAGTTTCATAAGGAAACTCGTCTGTTACAAAGGGATTGCATTTCTTTTGAAATTATTTGAACCCCCTTGTTTTTCTGTGTTCAAAATGCACCATTCAAAGCCACATCATCAATTTACTATCCTTTCTGACTTCATTTGTTATTTTTCATGCATTTACTGATTATTTTGAGCTATAAGACCATGAAATTGAAAAGCATTTGAAATGAACTCTGA
>NW_021181069.1:133195-134454 GCF_002162155.2 Triticum dicoccoides | reverse complement strand
TCCTTGTTTTCTGTGTTCAAAATGCACCATTCAAAGCCACATCATCAATTTACAACCTTTCTGACTTCATTTGTTATTTTTCATGCATTTACTGATTATTTTGAGCTATAAGACCATGAAATTAAAGAGCATTTGAAATGAACTCTGAAAAGGTTCGAAGTTGGCATGGTATAATCATTTCACCCACATAGCATGTGCAAGAAAGAAGAGAGGCTTACGGCAAAAACTGGATGCACTTCGTGTGCAAAACAAACAATCTCCTTCGAAGTATCAGGGTTTCGTACGGAAACTCGTCTGTTACAAAGGGATTTCATTTCTTTTGAACTTATTTGAACCCCCTTGTTTTTCTGTGTTCAAAATCCACCATTCAAAGCAACATCATCAATTTACAACCCTTTCTGACCTCATTGGTTATTTTTCATGCACTTACTGATTATTTTGAGCTATAAGACCATGAAATAAGCATTTGAAATGAACTCTGATAAGGTTCCAAGTTGGAATGGCATCATCATTTCACCCACATAGCACGTGCAAGAAAGTAGAGAGGCTTACGGCAAAAACTGGATGCACTTCGTGTACAAAACAGACAATCTCCTTCGAAGTATCAGGGTTTCATACGGAAACTCGTCTGTTACAAAGGGATTTCATTTTTTTGAAATTATTTGAACCCCCTTGTTTTTCTGTGTTCAAAATGCACCATGCAAAGCCACATCATCAATTTACAACCTTTCTGACTTCATTTGTTATTTTTCATCTATTTACAGATTATTTTGAGCTATATGACCATGAAATTAAAAAGCATTTGAAATGAACTCTGAAAAGGTTCGAAGTGGGCATGGTATCATCATTTCACCCACATAGCATGTGCAAGAAAGTAGAGAGGCTCACGGCAAAAACTGGATGCACTTCGTGTACAAAACAGACAATCTCCTTCGAAGTATCAGGGTTTCATACGGAAACTTGTCTGTTACAAAGGGATTTCATTTCTTTTGAACTTATTTGAACCCCCTTGTTTTTCTGTGTTAAAAATGGAACATTCAAAGCCACATCATCATTTTACAACCCTTCCTGACTTCATTTGTTATTTTTCATGCATTTACTGATTATTTTGAGCTATAAGACCATGAAATTGAAAAGCATTTGAAATGAACTCTGATAAGGTTCCAAGTTGGCATGGTATCATCATTTCACCCACATAGCATGTGCAAGAAAGTAGAGAGGCTTACGGCAAAAACTGGATGCACTTCGTGTACAAAACA
>NW_021181069.1:130796-133185 GCF_002162155.2 Triticum dicoccoides | reverse complement strand
TGAAATGAACTCTGAAAAGGTTCCAAGTTGGCGTGGTATCATCATTTCACCCACATAGCATGTGCAAGAAAGTAGAGAGGCTTACGGCAAAAACTGGATGCACTTCGTGTACAAAACAGACAATCTCATTCGAAGTATCAGGGTTTCATACGGAAACTCGTCTGTTACAAAGGGATTTCATTTCTTTTGAACTTATTTGAACCCCCTTGTTTTTATGTGTTAAAAATGCAACATTCAAAGCCACATCATCATTTTACAACCCTTCCTGACTTCACTTGTTGTTTTTCATGCATTTACTGATTATTTTGAGCTATAAGACCATGAAATTGAAAAGCATTTGAAATGAACTCTGATAAGGTTCCAAGTTGGCATGGTATCATCATTTCACCCACATATCATGTGCAAGAAATTAGAGAGGCTTACGGCAAAAACTGGATGCACTTCGTGTACAAAACAAACAATCTCCTTCGAAGTATCAGGGTTTCATACGGGAACTCGTCTGTTACAAAGGGATTTCATTTATTTTGAACTTATTTGAACCCCCATGTTTTTCTGTGTTCAAAATGCACCATTCAAAGCCACATCATCAATTTACAACCCTTGCTCACTTCATCTGTTATTTTTCATGCATTTACTGATTATTTTGAGCTATAAGACCATGAAATTGAAAAGCATTTGAAATGAACTCTGATAAGGTTCCAAGTTGGCATGGTATCATCATTTCACCCACATAGCATGTGCAAGAAAGTAGAGTGGCTTACGGAAAAAACTGGATGCACTTCGTGTACAAAACAAACAATCTCCTTCGAAGTATCAGGGTTTCATACGGAAACTCGTCTGTTACAAAGGGATTTCATTTTTTTGAACTTATTTGAACCCCCTTATTTTTCTGTGTTCAAAATGCACCATTCAAAGCCACATCATCAATTTACAACCCTTTCTGACTTCATTTGTTATTTTTCATGCATTTACTGATTATTTTGAGCTATAAGACAATGAAATTGAAAATCATTTGAAATGAACTCTGATAAGGTTCCAAGTTGGCATGGTATCATCATTTCACCCACATAGCACGTGCAAGAAAGTAGAGAGGCTTACGGCAAAAACTGGATGCACTTCGTGTACAAAATAGAAAATCTCTTTCGAAGTATCACGGTTTCATACGGAAACTCGTCTGTTACAAAGGGATTTCATTTTTTAAATTTATTTGAATCCCCTTGTTTTTCTATGTTCAAAATGCACCATTCAAAGCCACATCATCAATTACAACCCTTTCTGACTTCATTTGTTATTTTTCATGCATTTACTGATTATTTTGAGCTATAAGACCATGAAATTGAAAAGCATTTGAAATGAACTCTTATAAGGTTCCAAGTTGGCATGGCATCATCATTTCACCCACATAGCACATGCAAGAAAGTAGAGAGGCTTACGGCAAAAACTGGAAGCACTTCGTGGACAAAACAGACAATCTCCCTCGAAGTATCAGGGTTTCATACGGAAACTCGTCTGTTACAAAGGGATTTCATTTTTGGAACTTATTTGAACCCCCTTGTTTTTCTGTGTTCAAAATCCAACATCCAAAGGCACATCATCATTTTACAACCCTTCCTGACTTCATTTGTTATTTTTCATGCATTTACTGATTATTTTGAGCTATAAGACCATGAAATTAAAAAGCATTTGAAATGAACTCTGATAAGGTTCCAAGTTGGCATGGTATCATCATTTCACCTGCATAGCATGTGCAAGAAAGTAGAGAGGCTTACGGCAAAAACTGGATGCACTTCGTGTACAAAACAAACAATCTCCTTTGAAGTATCAGGGTTTCATACGGAAACTCGTCTGTTACAAAGGGATTTCATTTCTTTTGAACTTATTTGAACCCCCTTCTTTTTCTGTGTTAAAAATGCAACATCCAAAGGCACATCATCATTTTACAACCCTTCCTGACTTCATTTGTTATTTTTCATGCATTTACTGATTATTTTGAGCTATAAGACCATGAAATTAAAAAGCATTTGAAATGAACTCTGATAAGGTTCCAAGTTGGCATGGTATCATCATTTCACCCGCATAGCATGTGCAAGAAAGTAGAGAGGCTTATGGCAAAAACTGGATGCACTTCGTGTACAAAACAAACAATCTCCTTCGAAGTATCAGGGTTTCATACGGAAACTCGTCTGTTACAAAGGGATTTCATTTCTTTTGAACTTATTTGAACCCCCTTGTTTTTCTGTGTTCAAAATCCACCATTCAAAGCCACATCATCAATTTACTACCCTTTCTGACTTCATTTGTTATTTTTCATGCATTTGCTGATTATTTTGAGCTATAAGACCATGAAATTGAAAAGCATTTGAAATGAACTCTGCTAAGGTTCCAAGTT
>NW_021181069.1:129727-130786 GCF_002162155.2 Triticum dicoccoides | reverse complement strand
GTCTGTTACAAAGGGATTTCATTTCTTTTGAACTTATTTGAACCCCCTTCTTTTTCTGTGTTAAAAATGCAACATCCAAAGGCACATCATCATTTTACAACCCTTCCTGACTTCATTTGTTATTTTTCATGCATTTACTGATTATTTTGAGCTATAAGACCATGAAATTAAAAAGCATTTGAAATGAACTCTGATAAGGTTCCAAGTTGGCATGGTATCATCATTTCACCCGCATAGCATGTGCAAGAAAGTAGAGAGGCTTATGGCAAAAACTGGATGCACTTCGTGTACAAAACAAACAATCTCCTTCGAAGTATCAGGGTTTCATACGGAAACTCGTCTGTTACAAAGGGATTTCATTTCTTTTGAACTTATTTGAACCCACTTGTTTTTCTGTGTTCAAAATCCACCATTCAAAGCCACATCATCAATTTACTACCCTTTCTGACTTCATTTGTTATTTTTCATGCATTTGCTGATTATTTTGAGCTATAAGACCATGAAATTGAAAAGCATTTGAAATGAACTCTGCTAAGGTTCCAAGTTGGCATGGCATCATAATTTCACCCACATAGCACGTGCAAGAAAGTAGAGAGGCTTACGGCAAAAACTGGATGCACTTCGTGTACAAAACAGACAATCTCCTTCGAAGTATCAGGGTTTCATACAGAGACTCGTCTGTTACAAAGGGATTTCATTTCTTTTGAACTTATTTGAACCCCCTTGTTTTTCTGTGTTAAAAATGCAACATCCAAAGGCACATCATCATTTTACAACCCTTCCTGACTTCATTTGTTATTTTTCATGCATTTACTGATTATTTTGAGCTATAAGACCATGAAATTAAAAAGCATTTGAAATGAACTCTGATAAGGTTCCAAGTTGGCATGGTATCATCATTTCACCCGCATAGCATGTGCAAGAAAGTAGAGAGGCTTATGGCAAAAACTGGATGCACTTCGTGTACAAAACAAACAATCTCCTTCGAAGTATCAGGGTTTCATACGGAAACTCGTCTGTTACAAAGGGATTTCATTTCTTTTGAACTTATTTGAACCC
>NW_021181069.1:129076-129693 GCF_002162155.2 Triticum dicoccoides | reverse complement strand
TTCACCCACATAGCATGTGCAAGAAAGTAGAGAGGCTTACGGCAAAAACTGGATGCACTTCGTGTACAAAACAAACAATCTCCTTCGAAGTATCAGGGTTTCATACGGAAACTCGTCTGTTACAAAGGGATTTCATTTCTTTTGAACTTATTTGAACCCCCTTGTTTTTCTGTGTTCAAAATCCACCATTCTAAGCCACATCATCAATTTACAACCCTTTCTGACTTCATTTGTTATTTTTCATGCATTTACTGATTATTTTGAGCTATAAGACCATGAAATTGAAAAGCATTTGAAATGAACTCTGATAAGGTTCCAAGTTGGCATGGCATCATCATTTCACCCACATTGTACGTGCAAGAAAGTAGAGAGGCTTACGACAAAAACTGGATGCACTTCGTGTACAAAACAGACAATCTCCTTCGAAGTATCAGGGTTTCATACGGAAACTCGTTTGTTACAAAGGGATTTCATTTTTTGAACTTATTTGAACCCCCTTGTTTTTCTGTGTTCAAAATGCACCATTCAAAGCCAGATTATCAATTTACAACCTTTCTGACTTCATTTGTTATTTTTCATGCATTTACTGATTATTTTCAGCTATAAGACCATGAAAT
>NW_021181069.1:126575-128787 GCF_002162155.2 Triticum dicoccoides | reverse complement strand
CAAAGCCACATCATCAATTTACAACCCTTTCTGACTTCATTTGTTATTTTTCATGCATTTACTGATTATTTTGAGCTATAAGACCATGAAATTGAAAAGCATTTGAAGTGAACTCTGATAAGGTTCCAAGTTGGCATGGCATCATCATTTCACCCACATAGCACGTGCAAGAAAGTAGAGAGGCTTACGGCAAAAGCTGGATGCACTTCGTGTACAAAACAGACAATCTCCTTCGAAGTATCAGGGTTTCATACGGAAACTCATCTGTTACAAAGGGATTTCATTTTTTGAACTTATTTGAACCCCCTTGTTTTTATATGTTCAAAATGCACCATTCAAAACAACATTATCACTTTACAACCTTTCTGACTTCATTTGTTATTTTTCATGCATTTACTGATTATTTTGAGCTATAAGACCATGAAATTGAAAAGCATTTGAAATGAACTCTTATAAGGTTCCAAGTTGGCATGGCATCATCATTTCACCCACATAGCACGTGCAAGAAAGTAGAGAGGCTTACGGCAAAAACTGGAAGCACTTCGTGTACAAAACAGACAATCTCCCTCGAAGTATCAGGGTTTCATACTGAAACTCGTCTGTTACAAAGGGATTTCATTTTTGGAACTTATTTGAACACCCTTGTTTTTTTGTGTTCAAAATCCACCATTCAAAGCCACATCATCAATTTACAACCCTTTCTGACTTCATTTGTTATTTTTCATGCATTTACTGATTATTTTCAGCTATAAGACCGTGAAATTGAAAAGCATTTGAAGTGAACTCTGATAAGGTTCCAAGTTGGCATGGCATCATCATTTCACCCACATAGCACGTGCAAGAAAGTAGAGAGGCTTACGACAAAAACTGGATGCACTTCGTGTACAAAACAGACAATCTCCTTCGAAGTATCAGGGTTTCATACGGAAACTCATCTGTTACAAAGGGATTTCATTTCTTTTGAACTTATTTGAACCTCCTTGTTTTTCTGTGTTCAAAATGCACCATTCAAAGCCACATTATCAATTTACAACCTTTCTGACTTCATTTGTTATTTTTCATGCACTTACTGATTATTTTGAGCTATAAGACCATGAAATTAGAAAGCATTTGAAATGAACTCTGAAAAGGTTCGAAGTTGGCATGGTATCATCATTTCACCCGCATAGCATGTGCAAGAAAGTAGAGAGGCTTACGGCAAAAACTGGATGCACTTCGTGTACAAAACAGACAATCTCCTTTGAAGTATCAGGGTTTCATACGGAAACTCGTCTGTTACAAAGGGATTTCATTTCTTTTGAACTTATTTGAACCCCCTTGTTTTTCTGTGTTAAAAATGCAACATTCAAAGCCACATCATCAATTTACTACCCTTTCTGACTTCATTTGTTATTTTTCATGCATTTGCTGACTATTTTGAGCTATAAGACCATGAAATTGAAAAGCATTTGAAATGAACTCTGATAAGGTTCCAAGTTGGCATGGCATCATCATTTCACCCACATAGCACGTGCAAGAAAGTAGAGAGGCTTACGGCAAAAACTGGATGCACTTCGTGTACAAAACAGACAATCTCCTTCGAAGTATCAGGGTTTCATACGGAAACTCGTCTGTTGCAAAGGGATTTCATTTTTTGAACTTATTTGAACCCCCTTGTTTTTCTATGTTCAAAATGCACCATTCAAAGCCACATTATCAATTTACAACCTTTCTGACTTCATTTGTTATTTTTCATGCATTTACTGATTATTTTGAGCTATAAGACCATGAAATTAAAAAGCATTTGAAATGAACTCTGAAAAGGATCGAAGTTGGCATGGTATCATCATTTCACCCACATAGCATGTGCAAGAAAGTAGAGAGGCTTACAGCAAAAACTGGATGCACTTTGTGTGCAAAACAGACAATCTCCTTCGAAGTATCAGGGTTTCATACGGAAACTCGTCTGTTACAAAGGGATTTCATTTCTTTTGAACTTATTTGAACCCCCTTATTTTTCTATGTTAAAAATGCAACATTCAAAGCCACATCATCATTTTACAACCCTTCCTGACTTCATTTGTTATTTTTCATGCATTTACTGATTATTTTGAGCTATAAGACCATGAAATTGAAAAGCATTTGAAATGAACTCTGATAAGGTTCCAAGTTGGCATGGTATCATCATTTCATCCACATAGCACGTGCAAGAAAGTAGAGAGGCTTACGGCAA
>NW_021181069.1:124373-126565 GCF_002162155.2 Triticum dicoccoides | reverse complement strand
AAACAGACAATCTCCTTCGAAGTATCAGGGTTTCATACGAAAACTCGTCTGTTGCAAAGGGATTTCATTTTTTGAACTTATTTGAACCCCCTTGTTTTTCTATGTTCAAAATGCACCATTCAAAGCCACATTATCAATTTACAACCTTTCTGACTTCATTTGTTATTTTTCATGCATTTACTGATTATTTTGAGCTATAAGACCATGAAATTAAAAAGCATTTGAAATGAACTCTGAAAAGGATCGAAGTTGGCATGGTATCATCATTTCACCCACATAGCATGTGCAAGAAAGTAGAGAGGCTTACGGCAAAAACTGGATGCACTTCGTGTACAAAACAGACAATCTCCTTCGAAGTATCAGGGTTTCATACGGAAACTCGTCTGTTACAAAGGGATTTCATTTCTTTTGAACTTATTTGAACCCCCTTGTTTTTCTGTGTTAAAAATGCAACATTCAAAGCCACATCATCATTTTACAACCCTTCCTGACTTCATTTGTTATTTTTCATGCATTTACTGATTATTTTGAGCTATAAAACCATGAAATTGAAAAGCATTTGAAATGAACTCTGATAAGGTTCCAAGTTGGCTTGGTATCATCATTTCACCCACATAGCATGTGCAAGAAAGTAGAGAGGCTTACAACAAATACTGGATGCACTTCGTGTACAAAACAGACAATCTCCTTCGAAGTATGAGGGTTTCATACGGAAACTCGTCTCTTACAAAGGGATTTCATTTCTTTTGAACTTATTTGAACCCCCTTGTTTTTCTGTGTTCAAAATCCACCATTCAAAGCCACATCATCAATTTACAACCCTTTCTGACTTCATTTGTTATTTTTCATGCATTTACTGATTATTTTGAGCTATAAGACCATGAAATTGAAAAGCATTTGAAATGAACTCTGATAAGGTTCCAAGTTGGCATGACATCATCATTTCACCCACATAGTACGTGCAAGAAAGTAGAGAGGCTTACGGCAAAAACTGGATGCACTTCGTGTACAAAACAGACAATCTCCTTCGAAGTATCAGGGTTTCATACGGAAACTCGTTTGTTACAAAGGGATTTCATTTTTTGAACTTATTTGAACCCCCTTGTTTTTCTGTGTTCAAAATGCACCATTCAAAGCCAGATTATCAATTTACAACCTTTCTGACTTCATTTGTTATTTTTCATGCATTTACTGATTATTTTTAGCTATAAGACCATGAAATTAAAAAGCATTTGAAATGAACTCTGAAAAGGTTTGAAGTTGGCATGGTATCATCATTTCACCCACATAGCATGTGCAAGAAAGTAGAGAGGCTTACGGCAAAAACTGGATGCACTTCGTGTACAAAACAGACAATCTCCTTCGAAGTATGAGGGTTTCATACGGAAACTCGTCTGTTACAAAGGGATTTCATTTCTTTTGAACTTATTTGAACCCCCTTGTTTTTCTGTGTTAAAAATGCAACATTCAAAGCCACATCATCATTTTACAACCCTTCCTGACTTCATTTGTTATTTTTCATGCATTTACTGATTATTTTGAACTATAAGACCATGAAATTGAAAAGCATTTGAAATGAACTCTGATAAGGTTCCAAGTTGGCATGTTATCATCATTTCACCCACATAGCACGTGCAAGAAAGTAGAGAGGCTTACGGCAAAAACTGGATGCACTTCGTGTACAAAACAGACAATCTCCTTCGAAGTATCAGGGTTTCATACGGAAATTCGTCTGTTACAAAGGGATTTCATTTTTAGAATTTATTTGAATCCCCTTGTTTTTCTATGTTCAAAATGCACCATTGAAAGCCACATCATCAATTTACAACCCTTTCTGACTTCATTTGTTATTTTTCATGCATTTACTGATTATTTTGAGCTATAAGACCATGAAATTGAAAAGCATTTGAAATGAACTCTGAAAAGGTTCCAAGTTGGCATGGTATCATCATTTCACCCACATAGCATGTGCAAGAAAGTTGAGAGGCTTACGCAAAAACTGGATGCACTTCGTGTACAAAACAGGCAATCTCCTTCGAAGTATCAGGGTTTCATACGGAAACTCGTCTGTTACAAAGGGATTTCATTTCTTTTGAACTTATTTGAACCCCCTTGTTTTTCTGTGTTAAAAATGCAACATTCAAAGCCACATCATCAATTTACAACCCTTCCTGACTTCATTTGTTATTTTT
>NW_021181069.1:122779-124363 GCF_002162155.2 Triticum dicoccoides | reverse complement strand
GCATGTGCAAGAAAGTAGAGAGGCTTACGACAAAAACTGGATGCACTTCGTGTACAAAACAAACAATCTCCTTCGAAGTATCAGGGTTTCATACGGAAACTCGTCTGTTACAAAGGGATTTCATTTTTTCAACGTATTTGAACCCCCTTGTTTTTCTATGTTCAAAATGCACCATTCAAAGCCACATCATCAATTTACAACCCTTTCTGACTTCATTTGTTATTTTTCATGCATTTACTGATTATTTTGAGCTATAAGACCATGAAATTGAAAAGCATTTGAAATGAACTCTTAAAAGGTTCCAAGTTGGCATGGTATCATCATTTCACCCACATAGCATGTGCAATAAAGTAGAGAGGCTTACGACAAAATTTGGATGCACTTCGTGTACAAAACAAACAATCTCCTTCGAAGTATCAGGGTTTCATACGGAAACTCGTCTGTTACAAAGGGATTTCATTTCTTTTGAACTTATATGAACCCCCTTGTTTTTCTGTGTTCAAAATCCACCATTCAAAGCCACATCATCAATTTACAACCCTTTATGACTTCATTTGTTATTTTTCATGCATTTACTGATTATTTTGAGCTATAAGACCATGAAATTGAAAAGCATTTGAAATGAACTCTGATAAGGTTCCAAGTTGGCATGACATCATCATTTCACCCACATAGTACGTGCAAGAAAGTAGAGAGGCTTACGGCAAAAACTGGATGCACTTCGTGTACAAAACAGACAATCTCCTTCGAAGTATCAGGGTTTCATACGGAAATTCGTTTGTTACAAAGGGATTTCATTTTTTGAACTTATTTGAACCCCCTTGTTTTTCTGTGTTCAAAATGCACCATTCAAAGCCAGATTATCAATTTACAATCTTTCTGACTTCATTTGTTATTTTTCATGCATTTACTGATTATTTTTAGCTATAAGACCATGAAATTAAAAAGCATTTGAAATGAACTCTGAAAAGGTTTGAAGTTGGCATGGTATCATCATTTCACCCACATACCATGTGCAAGAAAGTAGAGAGGCTTACGGCAAAAACTGGATGCACTTCGTGTATAAAACAGACAATCTCCTTCGAAGTATGAGGGTTTCATACGGAAACTCGTCTGTTACAAAGGGATTTCATTTCTTTTGAACTTATTTGAACCCCCTTGTTATTCTGTGTTAAAAATGCAACATTCAAAGCCACATCATCATTTTACAACCCTTCCTGACTTCATTTGTTATTTTTCATGCATTTACTGATTATTTTGAGCTATAAGACCATGAAATTGAAAAGCATTTGAAATGAACTCTGATAAGGTTCCAAGTTGGCATGCTATCATCATTTCACCCACATAGCACGTGCAAGAAAGTAGAGAGGCTTACGGCAAAAACTGGATGCACTTCGTGTACAAAACAGACTATCTCCTTCGAAGTATCAGGGTTTCATACGGAAACTCGTCTGTTACAAAGGGATTTCATTTTTCGAATTTATTTGAATCCCCTTGTTTTTCTATGTTCAAAATGCACCATTCAAAGCCACATCATCAATTTACAACCCTTTTTGACTTCATTTGTTATTTTTCATGCATTTA
>NW_021181069.1:119757-120268 GCF_002162155.2 Triticum dicoccoides | reverse complement strand
AAACTCGTCTGTTACAAAGGGATTTCATTTCTTTTGAACTTATTTGAACCCCCTTGTTTTTCTGTGTTAAAAATGCAACATTCAAAGCCACATCATCATTTTACAACCCTTCCTGACTTCATTTGTTATTTTTCATGCATTTACTGATTATTTTGAGCTATAAGACCATGAAATTGAAAAGCATTTGAAATGAACTCTGATAAGGTTCCAAGTTGGCATGGTATCATCATTTCACCCACATAGCATGTGCAAGAAAGTAGATAGGCTTACGGCAAAAACTGGATGCACTTCGTGTACAAAAGAAACAATCTCCTTCGAAGTATCAGGGTTTCATACGGAAACTCGTCTATTACAAAGGGATTTCATTTCTTTTGAACTTATTTGAACCCCCTTGTTTTTATGTGTTGAAAATCCACCATTCAAAGCCACATCATCAATTTACAACCCTTTCTGACTTCATTTGTTATTTTTCATGCATTTACTGATTATTTTGAGCTATAAGACCATGACA
>NW_021181069.1:116062-117488 GCF_002162155.2 Triticum dicoccoides | reverse complement strand
ATAAGACCATGAAATTAAAAAGCATTTGAAATGAACTCTGAAAAGGTTCAAAGTTGGCATGGTATCATCATTTCACCCACATAGCATGTGCAAGAAAGTAGAGAGGCTTACGGCAAAAACTGGATGCACTTCGTGTACAAAACAGACAATCTCCTTCGAAGTATCAGGGTTTCATACGGAAACTCGTCTGTTACAAACGGATTTCATTTCTTTTGAACTTATTTGAACCCCCTTGTTTTTTTGTGTTAAAAATGCAACATTCAAAGCCACATCATCATTTTACAACCCTTCCTGACTTCATTTGTTATTTTTCATGCATTTACTGATTATTTTGAGCTATAAGACCATGAAATTGAAAAGCATTTGAAATAAACTCTGATAAGGTTCCAAGTTGGCATGGTATCATCATTTCAACCACATAGCATGTGCAAGAAAGTAGAGAGGCTTACGGCAAAAACTAGATGCACTTCGTGTACAAAACAAACAATCTCCTTCGAAGTATCAGGGTTTCATACGGAAACTCGTCTGTTACAAAGGGATTTCATTTCTTTTGAACTTATTTGAACCCCCTTTGTTTTTCTGTGTTCAAAATCCACCATTCAAAGCCACATCATCAATTTACAACCCTTTCTGACTTCATTTGTTATTTTTCATGCATTTACTGATTATTTTGAGCTATAAGACCATGAAATTGAAAATCATTTGAAATGAACTCTGATAAGGTTCCAAGTTGGCATGGCATCATCATTTCACCCACATAGCACGTGCAAGAAAGTAGAGAGGCTTACGGCAAAAACTGGATGCACTTCGTGTACAAAACAGACAATCTCCTTCGAAGTATTAGGGTTTCATACGGAAACTCGTCTGTTACAAAGGGATTTCATTTTTTGAACTTATTTGAACCCCCTTGTTTTTCTGTGTTCAAAACGCACCATTCAAAGCCACATTATCAATTTACAACCTTTCTGACTTCATTTGTTATTTTTCATGCATTTACTGATTATTTTGAGCTATAAGACCATGAAATTAAAAAGCATTTGAAATGAACTCTGAAATGGTTCGAAGTTGGCATGGTATCATCATTTCACCCACATAGCATGTGCAAGCAAGTAGAGAGGCTTACGGCAAAAACTGGATGCACTTCGTGTACAAAACAGACAATCTCCTTCGAAGTATCAGGGTTTCATACGGAAACTCGTCTGTTACAAAGGGATTTCATTTCTTTTGAACTTATATGAACCCCCTTGTTTTTATGTGTTCAAAATCCACCATTCAAAGCCACATCATCAATTTACAACCCTTTCTGACTTCATTTGTTATTTTTCATGCATTTACTGATTATTTTGAGCTATAAGACCATGAAATTGAAAAGCATTTGAAATGAACTCTGATAAGGTTCCAAGTTGGCATGGCATCATCATTTCAC
>NW_021181069.1:114570-116052 GCF_002162155.2 Triticum dicoccoides | reverse complement strand
ACAAAACAGACTATCTCCTTCGAAGTATCAGGGTTTCATACGGAAACTCGTCTGTTACAAAGGGATTTCATTTTTCGAATTTATTTGAATCCCCTTGTTTTTCTATGTTCAAAATGCACCATTCAAAGCCACATCATCAATTTACAACCCTTTTTGACTTCATTTGTTATTTTTCATGCATTTACTGATTATTTTGAGCTATAAGACCATGAAATTGAAAAGCATTTGAAATGAACTCTGAAAAGGTTCCAAGTTGGCATGGTATCATCATTTCACCCACATAGCATGTGCAAGAAAGTTGAGAGGCTTACGCAAAAACTGGATGCACTTCGTGTACAAAACAGACAATCTCCTTCGAAGTATCAGGGTTTCATACGGAAACTCGTCTGTTACAAAGGGATTTCATTTCTTTTGAACTTATTTGAACCCCCTTGTTTTTCTGTGTTAAAAATGCAACATTCAAAGCCACATCATCATTTTACAACCCTTCCTGACTTCATTTGTTATTTTTCATGCATTTACTGATTATTTTGAGCTATAAGACCATGAAATTGAAAAGCATTTGAAATGAACTCTGAAAAGGTTCCAAGTTGGCATGGTATCATCATTTCACCCACATAGCATGTGCAAGAAAGTAGAGAGGCTTACAGCAAAATTTGGATGCACTTCGTGTACAAAACAAACAATCTCCTTCGAAGTATCAGGGTTTCATACGGAAACTCGTCTGTTCCAAAGGGATTTCATTTCTTTTGAACTTATATGAACCCCCTTGTTTTTATGTGTTCAAAATCCACCATTCAAAGCCACATCATCAATTTACAACCCTTTCTGACTTCATTTGTTATTTTTCATGCATTTACTGATTATTTTGAGCTATAAGACCATGAAATTGAAAAGCAATTGAAATGAACTCTGATAAGGTTCCAAGTTGGCATGGCATCATCATTTCACCCACATAGCACGTGCAAGAAAGTAGAGAGGCTTAAGGCAAAAACTGGATGCACTTCGTGTACAAAATAGACAATCTCCTTCGAAGTATCAGGTTTCATACGGAAACTCGTCTGTTACAAAGGGATTTCATTTTTTGAACTTATTTGAACCCCCTTGTTTTTCTGTGTTCAAAATGCACCATTCAAAGCCACATTATCAATTTACAACCTTTCTGACTTCATTTGTTATTTTTCATGCATTTACTGATTATTTTGAGCTATAAGACCATGAAATTAAAAAGCATTTGAAATGAACTCTGAAAAGGTTCAAAGTTGGCATGGTATCATCATTTCACCCACATAGCATGTGCAAGAAAGTAGAGAGGCTTACGGCAAAAACTGGATGCACTTCGTGTACAAAACAGACAATCTCCTTCGAAGTATCAGGGTTTCATACGGAAACTCGTCTGTTACAAACGGATTTCATTTCTTTTGAACTTATTTGAACCCCCTTGTTTTTCTGTGTTAAAAATGCAACATTCAAAGCCACATC
>NW_021181069.1:111481-112587 GCF_002162155.2 Triticum dicoccoides | reverse complement strand
TGAACCCCCTTGTTTTTATGTGTTCAAAATCCACCATTCAAAGCCACATCATCAATTTACAACCCTTTCTGACTTCATTTGTTATTTTTCATGCATTTACTGATTATTTTGAGCTATAAGACCATGAAATTGAAAAGCATTTGAAATGAACTCTGATAAGGTTCCAAGTTGGCATGGCATCATCATTTCACCCACATAGCACGTGCAAGAAAGTAGAGAGGCTTAAGGCAAAAACTGGATGCACTTCGTGTACAAAACAGACAATCTCCTTCGAAGTATCAGGTTTCATACGGAAACTCGTCTGTTACAAAGGGATTTCATTTTTTGAACTTATTTGAACCCCCTTGTTTTTCTGTGTTCAAAATGCACCATTCAAAGCCACATTATCAATTTACAACCTTTCTGACTTCATTTGTTATTTTTGATGCATTTACTGATTATTTTGAGCCATAAGACCATGAAATTAAAAAGCATTTGAAATGAACTCTGAAAAGGTTCAAAGTTGGCATGGTATCATCATTTCACCCACATAGCATGTGCAAGAAAGTAGAGAGGCTTACGGCAAAAACTGGATGCACTTCGTGTACAAAACAGACAATCTCCTTCGAAGTATCAGGGTTTCATACGGAAACTCGTCTGTTACAAACGGATTTCATTTCTTTTGAACTTATTTGAACCCCCTTGTTTTTTTGTGTTAAAAATGCAACATTCAAAGCCACATCATCATTTTACAACCCTTCCTGACTTCATTTGTTATTTTTCATGCATTTACTGATTATTTTGAGCTATAAGACCATGAAATTGAAAAGCATTTGAAATAAACTCTGATAAGGTTCCAAGTTGGCATGGTATCATCATTTCACCCACATAGCATGTGCAAGAAAGTAGAGAGGCTTACGGCAAAAACTAGATGCACTTCGTGTACAAAACAAACAATCTCCTTCGCAGTATCAGGGTTTCATACGGAAACTCGTCTGTTACAAAGGGATTTCATTTCTTTTGAACTTATTTGAACCCCCTTGTTTTTCTGTGTTCAAAATCCACCATTCAAAGCCACATCATCAATTTACAACCCTTTCTGACTTCATTTGTTATTTTTCATGCAT
>NW_021181069.1:109993-110412 GCF_002162155.2 Triticum dicoccoides | reverse complement strand
AAGTAGAGAGGCTTACGGCAAAAACTGGATGCACTTCGTGTACAAAACAGACAATCTCCTTCGAAGTATCAGGGTTTCATACGGAAACTCGTCTGTTACAAAGGGATTTCATTTCTTTTGAACTTATTTGAACCCCCTTGTTTTTCTGTGTTAAAAATGCAACATTCAAAGCCACATCATCATTTTACAACCCTTCCTGACTTCATTTGTTATTTTTCATGCATTTACTTATTATTTTGAGCTATAAGACCATGAAATTGAAAAGCATTTGAAATGAACTCTGATAAGGTTCCAAGTTGGCATGGTATCATCATTTCACCCACATAGCACATGCAAGAAAGTAGAGATGCTTACGGCAAAAACTGGATGCACTTCGTGTACAAAACAGACAATCTCCGTCGAAGTATCAGGGTTTCATA
>NW_021181069.1:108414-109264 GCF_002162155.2 Triticum dicoccoides | reverse complement strand
ACTTCATTTGTTATTTTTCATGCATTTACTGATTATTTTGAGCTATAAGACCATGAAATTGAAAAGCATTTGAAATGAACTCTGAAAAGGTTCCAAGTTGGCATGGTATCATCATTTCACCCACATAGCATGTGCAAGAAAGTAGAGAGGCTTACGGCAAAAACTGGATGCACTTCGTGTACAAAACAAACTATCTCCTTCGAAGTATCAGGGTTTCATACGGAAACTCGTCTCTAACAAAGGGATTTCATTTCTTTTGAACTTATTTGAACCCCCTTGTTTTTCTTTGTTAAAAATGCAACATTCAAAGCCACATCATCATTTTACAACCCTTCCTGACTTCATTTGTTATTTTTCATGCATTTACTGATTATTTTGAGCTATAAGACCATGAAATTGAAAAGCATTTGAAATGAACTCTGATAAGGTTCCAAGTTGGCATGGTATCATCATTTCACCCACATAGCATGTGCCATAAAGTAGAGAGGCTTACGGCAAAAACTGGACGCACTTCATGTACAAAACATACAATGTCCTTCGAAGTATCAGGGTTTCATACGGAAACTCGTCTGTTACAAAGGGATTTCATTTCTTTTGAACTTATTTGAACCCCCTTGTTTTTCTGTGTTGAAAATCCACCATTCAAAGCCACATCATCAATTTACAACCCTTTCTGACTTCATTTGTTATTTTTCATGCATTTACTGATTATTTTGGGCTATAAGACCATGAAATTGAAAATCATTTGAAATGAACTCTGATAAGGTTCCAAGTTGGCATGGCATCATCATTTCACCCACATAGCACGTGCAAGAAAGTAGAGAGGCTTACGGCAAAAACTGGATGCACT
>NW_021181069.1:104727-105562 GCF_002162155.2 Triticum dicoccoides | reverse complement strand
GTGCAAGAAAGTAGAGAGGCTTACGGCAAAAACTGGATGCACTTCGTGTACAAAACAGACAATCTCCTTCGAAGTATCAGGGTTTCATACATAAACTCGTCTGTTACAAAGGGATTTCATTTCTTTTGAACTTATTTGAACCCGCTTGTTTTTCTGTGTTAAAAATGCAACATTCAAAGCCACATCATCATTTTACAACCCTTCCTGACTTCATTTGTTATTTTTCATGCATTTACTGATTATTTTGAGCTATAAGACCATGAAATTGAAAAGCATTTGAAATGAACTCTGATAAGGTTCGAAGTTGGCATGGTATCATCATTTCACCCACATAGCATGTGCAAGAAAGTAGAGAGGCTTACGGCAAAAACTGGATGCACTTCGTGTACAAAACAAACAATCTCCTTCGAAGTATCAGGGTTTCATACGGAAACTCGTCTGTTACAAAGGGATTTCATTTCTTTTGAACTTATTTGAACCCCCTTGTTTTTATGTGTTGAAAATCCACCATTCAAAGCCACATCATCAATTTACAACCCTTTCTGACTTCATTTGTTATTTTTCATGCATTTACTGATTATTTTGAGCTATAAGACCATGACATTGAAAAGCATTTGAAATGAACTCTGATAAGGTTCCAAGTTGGCATGGCATCATCATTTCACCCACGTAGCACATGCAAGAAAGTAGAGAGGCTTACGGCAAAAACTGGATGCACTTCGTGTACAAAACAGACAATCTCCTTCGAAGTATCAGGGTTTCATACGGAAACTCGTCTGTTACAAAGGGATTTCATTTCTTTTGAACTTATTTGAACCCCCTTGTTTTTCTGTGT
>NW_021181069.1:100511-104717 GCF_002162155.2 Triticum dicoccoides | reverse complement strand
CACACGGAAACTCGTCTGTTACAAAGGGATTTCATTTTTTGAACTTATTTGAACCCCCTTGTTTTTCTATGTTCAAAATGCACCATTCAAAGCCACATCATCAATTTACAACCCTTTCTGACTTCATATGTTATTTTTCATGCATTTACTGATTATTTTGAGCTATAAGACCATGAAATTGAAAAGCATTTGAAATGAACTCTGAAAAGGTTCCAAGTTGGCATGGTATCATCATTTCACCCACATAGCATGTGCAAGAAAGTAGAGAGGCTTACGGCAAAATTTGGATGCACTTCGTGTACAAAACAAACAATCTCCTTCAAAGTATCAGGGTTTCATACGGAAACTCGTCTGTTACAAAGGGATTTCATTTCTTTTGAACTTATATGAACGCCCTTCTTTTTTTGTGTTCAAAATCCACCATTCAAAGCCACATCATCAATTTACAACCCTTTCTGACTTCATTTGTTATTTTTCATGCATTTACTGATTATTTTGAGCTATAAGACCATGAAATTGAAAAGCATTTGAAATGAACTCTGATAAGGTTCCAAGTTGGCATGGCATCATCATTTCACCCACATAGCACGTGCACGAAAGTAGAGAGGCTTACGGCAAAAACTGGATGCACTTCGTGTACAAAACAGACAATCTCCTTCAAAGTATCAGGTTTCATACGAAAACTCGTCTGTTACAAAGGGATTTCATTTTTTGAACTTATTTGAACCCCCTTGTTTTTCTGTGTTCAAAATGCACCATTCAAAGCCACATTATCAATTTACAACCTTTCTGACTTCATTTGTTATTTTTCATGCATTTACTGATTATTTTGAGCTATAAGACCATGAAATTAAAAAGCATTTGAAATGAACTCTGAAAAGGTTCAAAGTTGGCATGGTATCATCATTTCACCCACATAGCATGTGCAAGAAAGTAGAGAGGCTTACGGAAAAAACTGGATGCACTTCGTGTACAAAACAGACAATCTCCTTCGAAGTATCAGGGTTTCATACGGAAACTCGTCTGTTACAAAGGGATTTCATTTCTTTTGAACTTATTTAAACCCCCTTGTTTTTCTTTGTTCAAAATGCACCATTCAAAGCCACATCATCAATTTAAAACCCTTGCTCACTTCATCTGTTATTTTTCACGCATTTACTGATTATTTTGAGCTATAAGACCATGAAATTGAAAAGCATTTGAAATGAACTCTGATAAGGTTTCAAGTTGGCATGGTATCATCATTTCACCCACATAGCATGTGCAAGAAATTAGAGAGGCTTACGGCAAAAACTGGATGCACTTCGTGTACAAAACAGACAATCTCCTTCGAAGTATCAGGGTTTCATACGGAAACTCGTCTGTTACAAAGGGATTTCATTTCTTTTGAACTTATTTGAATGTGACGCCCCCGATTCAATCGTACACTAATCATGCATGCAAATGTGTACGATCAAGATCAGGGACTCACGGGAAGATATCACAACACAACTCTACAAATAAAATAAGTCATACAAGCATCATAATACAAGCCAGGGGCCTCGAGGGCTCGAATACAAGTGCTCGATCATAGACGAGTCAGCAGAAGCAACAATATCTGAGTACAGACATAAGTTAAACAAGTTTGCCTTAAGAAGGCTAGCACAAACTGGGATACAGATCGAAAGAGGCGCAGGCCTCCTGCCTGGGATCCTCCTAAACTACTCCTGGTCGTCGCCAGCGGGCTGCACGTAGTAGTAGGCACCTCCAGAGTAGTAGTCGTCGTAGCCAAAGGTGGCATCTGGATCCTGGGCTCCAACGTCTGGTTGCGGCATCCGAGAAGAAGAGGAAAACGAGGGAAAAGAGGGAGCAAAGCAACCGTGAGTACTCATCCAAAGTGCTCGCAAGCAAGGAGCTACACTACATATGCATGGGTATATGTGTAAAGGGCCATATCGGTGGACTGAACTACAGAATGCCAGAATAAAAGGGGGATAGCTAATCCTGTCGAAGACTACGCTTCTGGCAGCCTCCGTCTTGCAGCATGTAGAAGAGAGTAGATTGACGTCCTCCAAGTAGCATCTCCAAGTAGCATCTCCAAGTAGCATCGCATAGCATAAACCTACCCGGCGATCCTCTCCTTGTCGCCCTGTAGAAAAGCGATCACCGGGTTGTCTATGGAACTTGGAAGGGTGTGTTTTATTAAGTATCCGGTTCTAGTTGTCATAAGGTCAAGGTACAACTCCAAGTCGTCCTGTTACCGAAGATCACGGCTATTCGAATAGATTAACTTCCCTGCAGGGGTGCACCAACTTACCCAACACGCTTGATCCCATTTGGCTGGACACACTTTCCTGGGTCATGCCCGGCCTCGGAAGATCAACACGTCGCAGCCCCACCTAGGCAAAACAGAAAGGCCAGCACGCCGGTCTAAACCTAAGCGCACAGGGGTCTGGGCCCATCGCCCATAGCACACCTGCATGTTGCGAGGGCGGCCGGAAGCAGACCTAGCCTAGTAGGCGTTCCAGTCCAATCCGGCGCACGCCGCTCCGTTGCTGACGTCTGAAGTGCTTTGGCTGATACCACGACGCCGGGATACCCATAACTACTCCCACGTAGATGGTTAGTGCATATAGGCTCGTAGCCAACTCAGATCAAATACCAAGATCTCGTTAAGCGTGTTAAATATCCGCGAACGCCGAACAGGGCCAGGCCCACCTCTCTCCTAGGTGGTCTCAACCTGCCCTGTCGCTCCGCCACAAAGTAACAGTCGGGGGCCGTCGGGAACCCAGGCCCACCTCTACCGGGATGGAGCCACCTGTCCTTTCAGCCCCCTCATCAGAATCACTTGCGGGTACTCATCGAGCTGACCCGACTTTAGTCACCATCTGTATAGTATGTATGTATGTATAGTATATACCCGTGATCACCTCCCGAGTGATCACGGCCCAATAGTATAGCAAGGCAGACTGACAAGAATGTAGGGCCAATAATGATAAACTAGCATACTATACTAAGCATCTAGGATTGCGGGTAAGGTATCAATGACTATAGCAACAATGACAGGCTATGCATCAGAATAGGATTAACGGAAAGGAGTAACATGCTACACTACTCTAATGCAAGCAGTATAGAGGAGAATAGGCGATATCTGGTGATCAAGGGGGGGGGGCTTGCCTGATTGCTCTGGCAAGAAGGAGGGGTCGTCAACTCCGTAGTCGAACTAGGCAGCAGCAGCGTCGGTCCCGTAGTCTACCGGAGAGAAGAGGGGGAAGAAACAATGAATACAATGCAAACAAATGCATATCGATACATGACATGACAAGTAACGATGCTAGGTGTGCCCAATCGCGGTAGTAGATGATACCGACGAAGGGGGGAAACATCCGGGAAAGTATTCCCGGGGTTTCGCGTTTTCGGGCAGAGGAGCCGGAGGGGGAAAGTTCCGAGTTTGATAGGTTAGGGGTGTGTGGCAGACGAACGGACTGCGTATCCGGAATCGTCTCGTCGTTCTGAGCAACTTTCATGTTGAAAATATTTTAATCCGAGTTACGAATTAAAAGATATGATTTTCTAAAGATTTTATTAATTTCTGGTATTTAGTTAATTATTTAAATTAATTCGAAAATAAATTAATGACATCAGCATGATGTCATGCTGACGTCAGCAGTCAACAGAGTGTTGACTGAGTCAATCTGACGTGTGGGTCCCGCATGTCATACACTGTTTTAATTAACTAATAGTTAATTAGGTTAATTAGTGATTAGGTTAACCTAATTATAATTAATTAACTTAATTAATTCCTTAATTAATTAATTAATTAATTAATTAATTTTATTATTATTATTATTTAATTCTTTTCTTCTTTTCTTTAATTAAAACGTTCTGGGGTGGTGGGGGCCCTTGTCAATGGCCCATAGGCCTATCGGGTCGGGCGTGCAGGCGACGGGCACCACCCGAATGGGCACACGCCCATGGGCGGGCAGAACCGGCGCAGTGCCGGAGCAGGGGGAGGCCGGTGGCCACGGCGCTCCATCGGCACCCTGCGGCGGCAGCAGGCGAGCAGGGGCTGCGGCGCTGAGCAGCAGTAGCATTAGGCAGCAACAGTGAAGCCGCGACGAGCATCCACGGCGGCTCGTAAGCCGAGCGGGGAGAGGTGGCAGCAACAGCGCAGTGCAGTGGGGCGAGCAGGGCGGGCACCAATAGGCGCGGGGCACGCCGGGCGCG
>NW_021181069.1:96430-99733 GCF_002162155.2 Triticum dicoccoides | reverse complement strand
TCGGGGGGCCGTTCCCCTCGATCCGATCTGGATCGGGGAGGAGGGGGGAGAGCGACTGGGGGGAGGGGGCGAGTGGGTGACGGGGTGGGGTTAGGGTTTGGGTCGTGGGGGATATGGGGAATGGGGGGGCCGGCTGGGCCTTTGCCCAGTTGGGCCGGTTGGTGGCCTGGCCGGCTGGGCCGTCTGGCCCAGTGGGGGGTGCGTTTCCCTTTTGTTTTTGTTTTTGTTTTTTTGTTTTCCTTTCACTTGTTTCCTTTTTTATTTATTTTCCTTTCTGTTTTATCCAATTTAAATTATTTATGCATTTTCTAAAAATGTGTTTACTTCACCATAATTATCTATGCAACATTTGACACGGTCCGAACATTTTGTTTTAAAGATCGAAAACTTTGTTTGTTTGCGAAAAATTCAAATTTAAATTCGAATTGTTTTGAACTAACGCGAGATTAGCGACAGTAACGGAGGTGACATGGCGTCATTAGCAGAGGTTACTGTAGCTTGCTTATCCGGGCGTCACAATTCTCCTCCACTACAAGAAATCTCGTCCCGAGATTTAAGAGGGGAGTAAGGGGGAAAGTTCTGGTTATTCTAATGGATCTTCTCGCAGAAGTTAATCCCTTTCGTTGATGTCTTCAATTCTTTATTCCAAAGCATCATGATGAAGTTGTCGTCCTTTCTTCGGGGAACTTCATCATACTTATGAATAGGTACGGGGCAGCTCTACAATGATAGGATGTTATAAGGGAAATTCATCTGGGGGTATCCCAAGAATGAACATATGAGTATCTCTCGAGTTGATCAAATGACACACATCGAGAGCAAAGTAAGACGGTGTAATAAGAAGTTTCAAGCGGATAGGCAATCATTCATTGCCTGAAGCAGAGTGCGAAAGGGGTTCAGAGCAACGGGAATAAGTATTGTGTCCGATACCAGAATAGATCAACAGGCAAGTGGCCCGTGAATTACATACAAAGTCAAGCACGAGGAATAACTTTGACATCAGGTTGTATAAGGATCAATGATGATTGCGTGTATTCGCAAACATATTGAGTCAATAGACTCAAAATGATAATGACAAGGAATGTCAATAAGACTACGAGACTTATGGGTTTAACCATAATGCAAGCAAGCAAGAATTTCAAGAGCCAAAGGCTCCAGAGGATTTTCGGAAGAACGAATAGTATTTTGAATACTTTTGTGAAACACATGAACAACTGGGGATGAGCGGATACTCGACAAGTGCGAGGATTTATTTGAAGGGGTATTCATGTGGCAAAGAACTGCTAGGCAGTAGGCACAAAGTATTTTCGGAACAGTAAAGAAACTTCGGGGTATCTTGTAATAACAAGATCAATGGGGGATGATAGTATGAATGGCAAGTGTAAGTAGTTATCCATACGGATTTATCGGTGGTCAGGAATAGCAAAAGTGATGGGCACAAAGTCTCGAGAGAACATCAGAGAGTATCTTCGGAATCTTCTGATGTAGCAGGCGATCATCTGAAGTGAGGGGCTCTCCGGGAAAAAGTACTTGCGAGAACCTAAAGTTAGTTTTGTTTTTAGCAAAATCGTTTAACCCGAATAGAAGAGAGTTCAGAATCCCAGAGTAAAGGTCGAGGAGTAAAAGATCCTAATACCACCCAATGGCGACGTGTGCCCGTAAGACACACAGTTATGTTAGTAAAAGTTTTGCAATGTCTAGACTCGACTTCGGCCAAGGAGTTGGAAGGGGGATTCCTACAGGCAGTCGGCTCTGATACCAACTTGTGACGCCCCCGATTCAATCGTACACTAATCATGCACGCAAATGTGTACGATCAAGATCAGGGACTCATGGGAAGATATCACAACACAACTCTACAAATAAAATAAGTCATACAAGCATCATAATACAAGCCAGGGGCCTCGAGGGCTCGAATACAAGTGCTCGATCATAGACGAGTCAGCGGAAGCAACAATATCTGAGTACAGACATAAGTTAAACAAGTTTGCCTTAAGAAGGCTAGCACAAACTGGGATACAGATCGAAAGAGGCGCAGGCCTCCTGCCTGGGATCCTCCTAAACTACTCCTGGTCGTCGCCAGCGGGCTGCACGTAGTAGTAGGCACCTCCAGAGTAGTAGTCGTCGTAGCCGAAGGTGGCATCTGGATCCTGGGCTCCAACGTCTGGTTGCGGCATCCGAGAAGCAGAGGAAAACGAGGGAAAAGAGGGAGCAAAGCAACCGTGAGTACTCATCCAAAGTACTCGCAAGCAAGGAGCTACACTACATATGTATGGGTATATGTGTAAAGGGCCATATCGGTGGACTGATGTGACGCCCGGATAATTAAGCTACAGCAACCATCTACTAATGATGCCACGTCACCTTGATTACTGATGCTAATCTTGCGTTAGTTCGAAACCGATTCTAATTCAAATTCAAAATTAGGCAAACATCAAAAGTTTTCAAATATTAAAAACCAAAATGTCCGGGTTGTGTCAGTTATTGCACAGATGACTATGATGAATAATCCACATTTTTATATAATGTATAAATGCACTAAATGATTTAAACGGTAGCAAAAACATGTTTCAAATGTCTTTGGTATTTTATAAAACACAAAACTAATTTATTTTGGGTTAAAACCTTTTGTGGCTGAGGGTTATTTTGAAACGTTATTTTAGGAGTTGTTGTCATATTTTACAGAGTAAAAATAATGTGGGTCTAAAATTTAAAACCAGAAAAGAAAATAAATAAAATAAAGAAACTACAAAAGAGAAAAAAAAAGGGAAAAGGACCCACGGGCCAGCCGACCCAACAGGCTGGCCCATTCGGCCAACCGGCCAGCCCACCCACGCTCCCTATACACCCTTGCCCAAACCCTAACCGACACCCAGTACCCCACTCCTCCTCGTTCCCCACTCTCCCTCTCTTTCTCCCGATCCCATCTGGGTCGAGGCACCCGAGCCCGCCGCCGTCGTTCGACCCGCGGCGCTGCCCGTCGCCACCACCCGGGGCCACCTCGCCGGACCGCCGCACCACCGCCCCCTGCCTGCTCCCAGGCGCCCCCCTACTCGACTGGATCGGGGAGGGGCCAGATCCCGCGCCGCCCTGAGCCTCCGACGCAGGCGCCCATCCCCGGCGCCGCCTCGTCGCTGCTGTGCTCCGCCACCTCGTCGTCGCCGCTCCATCGCCTCTCCCTCGCCGACGCCAACGCGCCCCGTCGCCCCCCCTTCCCTGCTCGCAAGTGAGCGCTGCCGTCCCCCTTCGCCCCCTCTCTCCCTGTGTCGCCCCGGTCACCACCATCCCTGCCCGCGGTCGACA